>NC_064814.1:5791678-5821065 GCF_023721935.1 Panthera uncia | reverse complement strand
CCCCCCCCCCCCCCCCCCCCCCCCCCAGCCAGGGTGCGCGTTAACGCCTGCTGCCACGTCACCTGTCACATTAAGGCCAGGAGTCCATCAGAGGGCTGCCTGTCCCTGTGGCCTCACGGTCACCCGGCTCCACTCAGGGCCTAGCTCTCTAAGGACAAGATGTGGACAGCTCTCTAAAGACAGCTCTGTGGAGATGCCGGCTGCAAGGTGAAGCCAGTAAGACGGGAGAGGGGGAGGGACACGAAAGCAGTTCCTAGAAATGAGAAAACCGCCACTGACTGACCTTCGGAGAGACGACTTTGATTAATTCATTCAAAAACCGGAACTTTCCTACTTCATTATGAAATCTCCTGCCACAGTTCTTCATACACGCCTCCAGCACCTACAGCCACACGGAGGGGAGGTGCTCAGTGCGGGTGAGGGTCGGAGCTGGCACTCAGCCAGGACCCTGCACGTAGATCACAGTGACTAGACCTTCACGAGGAAGAAACCGATCAGGAAGTTTGTGTGCACTGCCCCCCTCCCCCTTCCCCCCCCCCCCCCCCCCCGGAGCATCAGGGCAACAGGATCACGGACACCTTGGGCCCCTTAAACCTCTTCTGGGGAAGCCGAATAGGAACTAAAGAACAGAGCACTGGGACCCAGGTACCAAGACAGTTGAATGTCTGTCGTAGAAAGTGCCTGCTTACAAGATTCCGCCCTCATCATTTCGATGAGGAGACTGAGGCCCAGAGACAGAAAGTTTCTCCGACTCTGGGTCCAGGGCTCTTGCTATAAGCTGATCAATGTTTGGGGAAGATGGAAGATAATATTTAAACAGTTTTCTTTTTCAAAGACATATTTTCCCTCCCTGCTCCCATCGATTTTCCTTCCGAGGCACATAAACTACCTTAAGTTTTCGGTGCTTCCTGGGGCCCTGGGGCCTGCGGTTTATGCCCAGGAGAGCTCCACCCCAGTGTTCCCTTTTTTGGCTTCTGACTTTGTAAAGCAGGGGTTTTCCAGCATATCGCTACTGACGTTCTGGGCCATTCTTTGTTGTGGAAGCCCGTCCTGTACATTGTAAGATGTTCAGCAACATCCCTGGCCTCTAGTCACTAGATACTAGTAATGCCCCATGACACGTGACACCCAAAAGTGCTTCTAGACACTGCCACATGTCTCCTGGAGAGGAAACCCACTCCAGGTTGAGAAGCATTGTTTTATAAGGCCTTCTCTCTGCAGTGAACGCAACAGAGGTGTGCACGTGAGCCGTCTGAGCGCCCTTCCCGTGCATGACCCGGCTGACGTCGGGGAGAACCTAGGAATCCTGTGAGCTCAGCCACCTCTGGCTCAGTGCCGCACTTGTCCCCTCTGAATAAACACTAAGCTCCACCTGTCGGTGGTGCCTTCAGCAGGAGCTAGCATCACTTTTAGCTACAGAACTTTTTACTTGCCTCATTTTCCTTTAGTTCGCTAACTCTTAACTGGCAACACAGCTGTTAGCATCTCTTCAAGAAGCCGCCTCTGGGCTCCACCCTGGGCTCAGGGCTCCTGCCTCTGGCTCCTTCCCTTAGCCACTCAGCTTCTCCCACAAGACCGGTGGCCATGGTGCAGGGACTGCACTTCAGTCATACACATTCGTGGGGCAGTTTACGGAACGCGCTCCAGATAGATCTAGTATCAGGGACTTCCAGCTGCCTTAGGACGTGAGCCATGAAAACCCCAGAGAACCCAGTGGGCGCATGAGGAAAGGCCTGGGCTCACTGAAATCCACCACTGCAATGAAACCACATACCGTCAGGGCCTGGACTGCCTCCCATTCCTGTGGAGACTGGATCTTATGGGCCAGCAGTCGGACAGCGATCTGTGGCCTGGGAGACAAGCAGACCCCGCTTTCAGGCACTGACCCTGGGACCACGTGACTGGCCCTCCTTGGCCAGTTTTTACTTCTACAGTCAGCTCTCTCCCACTTGCCTCCCAACAGCTTTGAGACTCACCCTTCAAGCTCTTTGTTGATCTGATCACAGAAGCCAATTATGTATTCCCAGTCCTCCTGGCGGTTGGAAGGATTGGTGGCTTTATCTTGGGACAGAGCAAAGCGGAGGACAATTGAGGACACAATGGAAAGTGTTCCAACAATTTTTAGGCATTGATGTGAAGCTAAGTTTGTTTCCACATTTCTTTTCTGATAAGAGAATCCTCAACAGGTCAGTCCAGTATTTTGGAAGTCACAGATGAAAGGGAAAACAAATTCTCAGCCTTGCAAAGCTTAGAGTTGACCACGGTCAATAGTACAGATGAATAATTATAAACACAAATGATAAAAATCTTCAAACTGATATCCGCAAAAATGTTTAATGTAATAAATAAGTATAAATAATTCTAGTTACATAAAAATAAGCTATTAAGCAAGTAGGAGTTATCAAGAAGTGTTTCCTGGAGAAATTAAAGTCAGGTGATACTTGATAAAAATATATATATATATATACTTAGGAAATGTATTTCCTATGTACCCTTCAAACATTTTTTCAAGACCCAACTTTCCTGAACGCTTTAAATGTTTTTTAAATTGTACACAATGTCATCCTTAAAAAAATTTTTTTTTTTAAATCTTTTTATTCATTTTTGAGACAAAGAGAGACAGAGCATGAGCAGGGGAGGGGCAGAGAGAGGGGGAGACACAGAATCTGAAGCAGGCTCCAGGCTCTGAGCTGTCAGCACAGAGCCCGAGCAGGGCTCGAACTCACAGAGTGTGAGATCATGACCTGAGCTGAAGTCGGACGCTTAACCGACTGAGCCACCCAGGCACCCCCACAATGTCATCCTTTTAAGTTAAACTAATATTTAATGAGCCCCTACTGAACACTAATCATCGTGCTCCGTCCCCAGGACCGCAGATACAGACCGCCCCTACAGCTTAAATGACCTTCTATGGGGCACCTGGGTGGCTCTGTTAGTTAAGCATCAAATTCTTGATTTCAGCTCAGGTCATGATCTCTCGGTTTGTGAGTTAGAGCCCCACATCTGGCTCTGTGCAAACAGTGAGGAACCTGCTTGGGATTCTCTCTCTCTGCCCCTTCCCTGCTCGCTCTCGCTCTCTCTCTTTCAAAATAAAGAAATAAACTTGAAAACATTTTTTTGAAAATAATAAAAGAATAAAAAAATAAGTGGTCTCCTATGATTAAGGACAAAGACAAGTGTTGGAGAGTTCTCAGAGGGATCACTGAGGGTTTAAAATCCACGTGCTAAATGTCAAGTCTCCTAATATTTGGTGGGGTCCCCTCTCCCCTGTGATCCCCCAGAACCTTGCTAGGGGTGGTTAAGGGTGTTCCCACCTCTGATTCAGATCTTGGGAGTCTGCCTCTTCCAGAAAGCACTCTCAAGCTGTTTGCTAAATTTAGGACTTCAGGTTCAGAAGAGGAATGGAAGGCTGAAGGCGTAAATCGTTTTTAAATCCCCACACTCCCACACATTTCCACAAGTGCCAAAAGCAGAGCAAGAGAACCTTGAAAAAGCCCCTCCACACAAGGGGTGTTGTCAGAAGTTCTTGAATTCTGGTTTCTCGTGACTGTGTTTTCTTAACTTCCTGTTTCCTAATATCAAAAATCACTTGCTCCGTGACCAAATCCTAACAAGGCCTCCCAGCACCTCCCCACCCCCACCCTGCCCCAAAGAGGGCTCTGAGGTACAAGAAGTCAGCAGACGCCACCCGGAGGCGGAGGGAAGGCGCGCAGGACCCACAGACGCAGCGCGCGTGCCTGGCAGTGTTTCTGCTCTGATCGCAAGAAGATTCTGATGCTTTGAGCTCCTATTTGGAGGAAAAGAGAAATGTCTGTCCTCAATCATGAAGAGAGAATTAGCAGGCCCTTTAAAATGTCAAGCTAGAAAGGAAGCAAATTAATTTAATTCCGTCAAGAGTGGCTATTTATTGCCACGGTGACCTACAAGCTGTCACCGTCCAGAAGCCCCATGTTTCTCCCATCAGTTGCCTGATATCTTCTCAGGTGTTAGCATGGCTGTGTTACTAATCCCCATCATTTGAGATGCTTAAAGTTCTCACGTGACATCAAGAAGCTGAAGGATGCAAAAATAAGACGGTCTGAGAAGCCATACCCCTCCCATCGCTGCTATTATCATTTTGAGAAGAGTCACGTACTTCATGGCGTAAGAAAGACTAACGCATTCATTTGCACCGTTCACAACTGGAAAAGGACGGCGGGGAGTGCTGCATGGATGCTCCCCTGCCCCCACACGTGCATGAGCAATGGACCGTCACCACACGTGTTCTCCCCAGGCCTCCTGTAATTCTTGTAGCACTTCTGCTTCCAAGTATACGCCCACTCCCTTCTCACTTGGGTTCAACTTCTCCAGAATCCCACTTCCTTTCATCTGGACAGACCTTTCCGCTGCAACTCTGCAGGGAGCGCTCTGCCTGCATGTGGGCACAAACAGCCCCTGTTCAGCAATGGTCAGTCCTGGTTCTGAGTATCTGCTCCAGCTCTCCAGCCTACTCAGGAAGCCGACCACAGCACCCTTAGGAACTGGAAGAAAACTCTGGGGATACTTCTGGGTGACTCGATCTCTCCATTTGCCCGCTGCCTCCCTCCAGCAGATGCACACAACTTTCCACCCACAAAACAAGCTCTATTACCTGGCACAGAGGTGACACTACAGCCTCACCTGTCGACCCCACCCTCTAGAACTAGCCCTGGACTCTACTTTGACTCAAGGTTTCTATTTTCAGGTCTTTCCTGAAAGCCTTATTCTCTTGTGTGTCTGTGCATCTAGATTTTCTGCTCTCATTTTTCAGCTTAGTTCCAACACTAGTTTTGACTGTTGTGGGGCCTCAAGAGGTCAAGTGGGGACGGTTCAAGTAGGGGCAACACTGGCTACCCAATCCCAACACAGCTCAAACATTTCACAGATGACAAATTCTATGTAACATGTTACTTAGAGATTAAGAGAGGCAAGAATACAGGATGGAAAAGCAATCAAGAGTCAGCCTTCAGTGCTAGGGTCTTGAATCAAGAGGGCCTTAGTCACCAAGTCTTTGTTAAGTGCTCACAGAAAATTAAGTACACAGATCAAGTGTATTGTACTATATTATTCAATCAATCAATAACGTAACTAAAGGAAAACTAAGTACAGAGCATTTGGCCATAGAGGGACTACAGAAAAAGTCCAAGACTCAGAGCCTAGCCTTGAGGAGGTTATACTCTGTTGGTGCGACACGTGCAAAATAACCAGAGCAAAAAATTAGAGTATATGATTTGTTACAGAAACAAGTTTTAAAACAAGCTCATTACTTCTCCTTCCTGACTTCCCTATTTCTATAAATGGTGCCATCATGGGGTGTCTGGGTGGCTCAGTTGGTTGAGCATCCGACTCGGTTTCTGCTCGGGTCATGATCACACGGTTCATGAGTTCGAGCCCCACACTGGGCTCACTGCTGTCAGCACGGAGTTCACTTTGGATCCTCTGTCCCCCTCTCACGCTGTCTCTCTCTCAAAAATAAATAAAACATTAAAAAAAAAATTAAAGAAAAATGGTGCCATCATTCAAAAACTCCTTTTGCCCCCACATCCAGGCATCCGGATTTGAACCCCCATTGCTGACTCCTTCCCTCTTACCCATTTCCATCAACCTAGGGTCCCTTCCTTCTCAAGGTCTATTTATTTATCCAGCAAGCACAAGCACGGAATGGGCAGACAGAGAGAATCCCAAGCAGGCTCTATGCTGTCACCACAGAGCCCGACATCGGGTTTGATTTCACAGTGAGCCAAAATCAAAAGTCAGACGCTTAACCGACTAAGCCACCCAGGTGTCCCCCCTCAAAATCTTTTTTTTCAACGTTTTTTTTTTTTTTTTTTTTTTTTTTTTTTTTTTTTTTGGGACAGAGAGAGACAGAGCATGAACGGGGGAGGGGCAGAGAGAGAGGGAGACACAGAATCGGAAACAGGCTCCAGGCTCCGAGCCATCAGCCCAGAGCCCGACGCGGGGCTCGAACTCACGGACCGTGAGATCGTGACCTGGCTGAAGTCAGACGCTCAACCGACTGCGCCACCCAGGCGCCCCCCCCCCTCAAAATCTTTTTAAATCTCTCCTTCCTTTCTTACCTCTGCCCCTACCCCAACCCCTTCTTCACCTGCTTCTTGAATTTCTCCTGGCCATCCTATATAAAACCCCTATACTAACCCTTGTAAAACACTGATTTCACGAGAGATGGTAAGAACGGGGACCTGATAACTGTCGAAATTTAAGCTTTTTGAGCTGGAATTCCAGCTTTTCCAGAATTTGGTTCTAACTTCCCAGGTTTCTCTCCCACCACACTCCTACTGGAACTACCTGCCTGAACCAGCCAAAAACCTGTTCCTATATGGTTTCTCTATTTACATCACCGTCCAGTGTTTTCTTAGCCAGTTTTCCCCAGTCTTTAAGGCCTGGATCAAATGCTACCTCCTCACTGACAGAATCACGTTTCCATTCCACTTCTCCCCAATTTCCTGAAGAAACTGCCTGCATTTTAGCATTTACAGTTCTTGCCTTGTACCTGTATCTTTTTAGTAATGCTTTATCCACTCCAGGATCACCTTTACCGAACTTAAGGCAAAGACAGATTGAACTTAATTAATTTTCATAATACCTCACATAACAGGTATTTCTTAAAAATCTTTTTATGTTTACTTATTTTTGAGACAGAAACAGAGCATGAGCAGATGAGGGGCAGAGGGAGAGGGAGACACAGAACCCGAAGCAGGCTTCAGGCTCTGAGCTGTCAACACAGAGTCTGATGGGGGGCCTGAACCCACCAACTGTGAGATCATGACCTGAGCTGAAGTCGGATGCTTAACCGACTGAGCCACCCGGGCGTCCCACATAACAGGTATTTCTTATGGACTGATTATAGTAATGACAGGAATTCAGAAAAGGCTGAAGTCATCAAGAGACAGTCCGTGGACAAGGAGAATCTGGGATGGGTTTTAAAGCATTTAGTTAGGCAAAGGAGAACAGGGTTTCCAGGGAAGGAGAGCAATGTGTGCTGATGGGACAAGAACACATCTGACTTAGCAAAGCAAGAAGACGCTCAGGAAGCCACCAAGAGGCGGCAGGAGGCGTGCGACAGTGGGACGACCTGATTCCACAGAAGTGCTCTTCTGGGAGCAGAATGCCAAGTGGACAGAAGGGACGTGGGGAGACACCTGAAGCACTGGGCCCAGTAGAGGCTTCTATAATAATTCTGGCAATCCACAGAGTGACAAGGACCTAGACTAAAATAGTGCTAAACCCCAAGCACTGGTTCGTTCACCTGGCCAAGTTCACACCAATAAGTCACAAGAACTGTGAAGGTGAATGACGGAGAAGAATGGAAGGAATCTGAACACTGCCCCTAATGTCACTCTAATGGGAAAAATCAAAGGCCAGTATCAGCTCTAAAGTCTACAGACACCATTGTCCTTCCCCCACTCACAATCTCTACTCTCCCTCAAAAACAGGTCTGTCCCTCTCCTATTTCAAAATATAACTCTAAATCTAGTCTATTAAACTCAGCTTAAGTCAAATTACTTCAACGTCCCTATTCATATTCATGAATCAAACAAATTTCAGGGACCCATGGGTGGCTCTGTCAGTTGGGCATCTGACTCTTGATTTCAGCTCGGGTCATGTTATCACGGTTCGTGGGATTGAGCCCTGGGATGGGCTCTGCACTGACAGCACAGAGCCTGCTTGGGATATTCTCTCTCTCTCTCTCTCTCTCTCTCTCTCTCTCAAAATAAATAAACTTAAAAAACAACAACAACATCCAATTCCAGTGTAGTTATATCTATATCGGTTAGATGTCTCTGGACAAGTGGTTTGATTAGAGTCAGGGTGTCCTCTTTTTGTGAAATGGTGCATTAGTACCTGCTTCACTAGGATACTTGATAAATGAATTAAATGAGTGTCTCTGGAGTGCTTTGAGCTCCTCAGAGAACAGTTCCATATATACAGAAGACTGTGACCTGCCTGCAACTGCAGATTTTGCAAATGTAACCTGGGTTCAACAACCTGAAGGGGGGTTCTTATTAAGAAAGCTCAGGCCATTGGAGGAAACAGCCTGGAGGCTCCAGTACATAAGAGGTCTCTGCGCAAGGCAATCTCTAGGCATCCTACCTGTCACCATCCTGCCCAATGTGTGTTCACTTAAAGAGGCCTCCAAGGGCCTCTTCTAGCCCATAGGAAAGTTAACTTATTAACCCTTCAGCAGAGTACTACCTGCTAACAAGGTTAACCTGTATTTCCTTAACAGAAATACGATTTAGCAATTAGAGCGAAGGCCGCTCTAACTACAGCACTAGGCTGTGTTCCTCAGCTTTGCTCAGAGTACGCTATGGACGATGACTCGTTAAGGGGTTCAAGTGTGTGTGTCTCCCAACACAGACATAACCAAGCTTTGGCCGCTGCAGGAAAATAGAGCTCTGTTCTTTACCCTACTTTGGATTATTCTCACTTCAAACATTCTGCCTCAGCGAAGCGGCCACTTCTCAAATACATGGTCGCAATTCTGAAGCAGTATGTGTATACTCACTGGTGCCCACCGCTCGCGAAGTTTCAGCCCCAATCCGCGGCTTTTCCCTCGGTCTGAGACTGAGGCACGGGGGTCTGAGAAGCGGGGCCCCACCACAATGTCCCCAAATCGCCGATGCATGTCAGCCGGGAGCACTTAGCTGACGCTTCTCCGCAGCCCGCGGGGCCGGGACAGTACGCAGCTCCCGCCGCCGCGCGCAGCAGTGGGAGGAGGCGCCGGGAGGGGGACCCGGCGCCCTGCTGGGGAAGGGGCGTGATCGCTGACAGCTTGCGGCGAGGGCAAGCCGAAGCGCGAGCTGCTAGGAGACGCCGCCACTGGACCCTGGGAGGAGGTGTAGGGGGGGGCAGCGGGGGCGGCGAGGGGGCTCGAGGACAGACAGAAGCGGCCGCGGCTACTCACTCAGCCAGGACTCCAGGCTCTCCCCTTCCGCCTCCGCCATATTGCAGCCGCCCGGGCCGGCCCTGCGGCCTCAAACCTCGCGAGAACTTGCAAGAGATGAGCCGGGGCGGGGCGTGCATGGGGCCTGAGAGGAGAGAGCCCCGCCGCCGACGGTCGAATCAGACTGCGACGGATGAGAAGCCGAATGTTTCCTTTCGATTCTTCCCTTTGGACCTCGGAGTGAGAGACTCTTAACGCCCGGACTAATAGGGTGACGCACAGATTTAGGACCCTGTGGAGCTTTTTCCCCGCCTGCCGTCCCTCCCTCAGGCACGCCGAGGACGGCCCTGTTGGGGTCCTTGTGGCCAGCCAAGATGGCTGCGCCCGCGGTGAAAGCTGCGCGAGGGTGGCCGGTTCTGGCGCTGGGCATACGGAATCGTCTCCTGCGGTTTCCAGGGTAGGAGGGCGGCGGGAAGCCGGGGGGCCGCTTGGGTCTTCACGGAGAGACCTGCAGGGAAGGAAAGGACCACGAGCGGACCGTGCGGGGACCTGGAGAGAGCCTGCGGGCCAGGACACCTGGGTCCAAGACTCTGAATTAGCTGCGTGACTTTGGGCCAGTGTGAAGGTTTCCCGGCGATGGGGTTCTGATTGGAAGCTGAAAGCACGGTCTTACGGAAGAGCTCAGCGCTGGGATTTGCTGTGTTGGGAGAGGTGGGGGGAGAGCTGCCTAGGCGGGGCGCCTATCCTGTGATTTCAGGAGGCTCTCCTTATCGTTGGCACTTGACGAGGGGGAGACTTTCCTGGCCTTTTTGGGGGGAGTTTACTTACCTCTTGGGACAAGAGCCAGAATTACTGCGTTCAGGTTTGCCTAACGCCCTCCCTGCCTCTCTCCTCGACGGGTTGGCAAACATGCCTATTGTTAAGTAAGGCCTTTTCTCTTGTGGGGTCAACTTTTGCCCGCCTCTTCCTCTTCCCCCCTCTTAGGCTAACCCAGGTGAGGGGGAGCCGCTATGGTCCTGAATACAAGGATCCACAGGTTGACAAAGAATATTACCGTAAGCCTTTGGCAGAGCTGACGGAGGAGGAGAAGTATGAGCGGGAACTCAGGAAGACTCAGCATATCAAAGCTGCCCCAGCGTCGAAAACAAGCTCTGTGTTTGAAGACCCAGTGATCAGGTCAGATGGAAGCAAATACTTCTGTTCCACAGACTGGGACTATACCAGGGAGGGTCTGCAGTTAGGATTCTGTGGAATCCTAGGCCTTGGAAACCTAAACGTGTTGCTTTTCTTCTTGAAGTAAATTCACCAACATGATAATGAAAGGAGGAAACAAAGTCCTGGCCAGATCCCTCATGGCGCAGGTAAGCAGCTCGTCTCCCGTCTGCTTTCTTACAGCTTTGTGTGTGGCTTTCACTTTAGCATAAAAAAGTACAAATTCACATACCTGCCATTAGAATGACCTTCCTATGTATGGGTGGAGGTGGTGACTTTAATACATCCTGCAGGAGTCGGCCACCACCATTCACTCCCCCAATCACAAATCTTGGCCTGTTTGCCTGGTCCTCGCTCAGAAAGAGGGAGGCACTTAGGAACTTTGCCTTAGAAGTTCTTTTTTGTTTTGTTTTGTTTTTTTTTGCCTTAGAAGTTCTGAGAGAGGAGCTGCACTGTTGTAGGAGAGCAGGATGGGAGGAGTAAAGGGCAAGGTACTAGCTCAACTGGGAAAACCCTTTAGGGAGGCTGGTGCGGTGTCTCCATGTATGCCTTTGCAGACTCTGGAAGCTGTGAAAAGGAAGCAGTTTGAGAAGTACCACGCTGCCTCTGCAGAGGAACGAGCATCCATCGAACGCAACCCCTATACCATCTTCCACCAAGCACTGAAAAACTGTGAGCCTGTGATTGGGCTGGTACCCATCCTCAGAGGCGGCCATTTCTACCAAGTGAGTGGTCAGGGCCGGAACGCAGGGCTGCCCACCCATGAAACAAGATGGTTGGGGAGGTGCTTGCGAGGGGGAGGGTCCAGAGCAAGGCCAAGATTGATAGTTTTATAGGGACTAGGTTCTGTCAGAATCTGCTCGTCGGAGTCCTAGTGTAAAACTCACAGGCCGAAGATGGGAGGGGAACACAGCAAAGAATCATCCGAATTACTTTTTCTGGAAGCCCACCCCACCCCCATTCTGTCCACTATGCCCTGTTCCAAATTGTAAGCTTCTTGCAGTGAGGGACTGTGTTTATAACTCCTCTTCATCTCCCGGTGCCTAGAGTAGCGCTTGACCTGTAACTGATGCTTCATCACCATTTCCTGAACTGAATGAGGGGTCTGTTACTGCACTTAATTATACATCATTGTTATAAGCCAGTGTTCTCATCTTTTTTTTTTTTTTGATTTGTTTTATTTTTGAAAGACAGAGAGCATGAGTGGGGGAGGGGCAGAGAGGAGGAGACACAGAATCTGAAGCAGGCTCCAGGCTCTGAGTTGTCAGCACAGAGCCCGATGCAGGGCTTGAACTTACAAACCGTGAGATCATGACCCGAGCCGAAGTCGGACGCTTAACCGACTAAGCCACCCAGGCACCCATCATCTGCTTTTGTAACATAAACTTCACAAGGGGTGAGACTCTCGTTAATGACTGTGTCCCTGGGGTCTTGTGTGGTACCTGGTATATAGTGGTGGTCTAGCAGATAGTTTTTGGACAAGAGGATTGTGTTTATAGGCACCTGTGATCTGAGTTAGCTGAGTCACCCCAGCTCGATGGGGCTTTTCCCAGTTGATGTGTGTATCAGCTTGGCTAAGGTTCCATTTAGAGGTGAAAGAGGTCTGTGCTTAATGAGCGTTTGCTCAATGAACGCCTTTGTGTCTGCTACACTGAGGTCACTCGGGTGTGGGTAACTCACAAGAGGAGAAGCGAGGCCCTTCTTCTCAGGAGCGTTGCCAGGGCTAGGTCAGAGGGAACCTGTGGCTACCCCTTACAGCTTAGGGAGGAAGGAGGCTGCAGGCCTGGCAAGTTCTTGGACTAACTTGCCCACGTCTTGTCTCCTTCAGGTCCCCGTGCCACTAGCCGACCGGCGCCGTCGCTTCCTGGCCATGAAGTGGATGATTACTGAGTGCCGGGAGAAGAAGCACCGGCGGGTGCTGATGCCGGAGAAGTTGTCCCATGAGCTGCTGGAGGCTTTTCACAACCAGGGCCCTGTGATCAAGAAGAAGCATGACATGCACAAGATGGCCGAGGCCAACCGTGCGCTGGCTCACTACCGCTGGTGGTAGAGGGAGGGTAGGGGCCCTGGGAGGAGCCCGGGGCTCTTTGCTGCAAGAAGTAATGAAACACTTAAGGGTTAAGGATGTCGGTCCTTTTTCAGGGCAGGCAGGCCTCATAAGGATGGAGCAACATATGTATTGCTTGTTAGTCCTTTCTTTCGGGCCTAGAACTTGCTCTTCCTATCCCATCTCCTTACAATGAAGGAACATACCACTTTAGATTTCCTGCAGGAAACTTAGGGCCCGTCCAGTCTCTCCCCTCAATTCGGGGGTAGAACTTAGGATGATATGAAAGGAAGCAGTTTTAATGTTAGAAAAGCTTTATTAGAAAACTGTCACCCTGAACTGGTGTAGCATGTGACGGGGTGCTGCCATTTACTAAAACCGACTAGAAATATGTTTGTTTCCGAAGTGGTCCTTGTACAAAATGTAAAAAGCACTCTCTGGTGGGACTTGTGCTCTGCCCCTTGATATCCCAAAGTATCCCACCAGTAGCTATGGGTACCCATTTTACAGATGGGGAAACTGAGGCACCAAGATGGCTGTTGCACCAGTGGCTTCACAACGCAGTGGTTCTCAGAAGCTGCATTTCTCTGCCTGGCCCAGGTTGGAGGTGATGGGACAGTGGGGGGCAAGTCTGTTTGGTGTTTTCCCCAGTTCCCGAATCCAGGAGGGAAGGTGCTCGGGGCAGGACCACAGCATAAGTGGGAAACCGCTCAGGAGCTGTTGAAAGTCTGGAAGGACAGTCTTTGGGAGAGGCAGGAAGTCGGGTAGGTGAGAGGCCGGTGCTTCAGGTGCGGCAGCCTGACTGGGAGGCCTAGTCGGAGACCTCGCTATAGTAATACTTGTGGGCAGCCGGGGTCGTCTTCCAGCCGGCTGCCCGAAATTCGATGATCTCCAGCAGCAGCAGCTGGGCCAGGGAGCTGAGGCCACTTGGGAGCAGGAAGCCATCCCGGATCAGGACAAAGAGCTCATCCATGCGCTGTCGGTTCATCTTCTCCAGCTGCTCCCCCACCCGATGCAGCTGGAGCACCAGGCAGTCCACCTGTGGGGGAGGGCAGTGGGAGGTGACCCCCAAGGCAGTGCCAGCCCATCACCGAGCAGCCGTGAACGGAGCGCTTGCAGGGTTCCGTGCTTGGCCCCATATGCTCATTTTCTCCTGTCCTCCTCACACCACCTGGTGGGTATTAGCCACACTTTACGTGAAAGACCAGTTCAGGACGTACCTAAAGTCTCTTGGGCCAGGCTGGGTGCAGGCCCTCTCTGTAAGCTGCCACTTAACCCAACCTTTCTACCCCTCTCCTCACCTGCCTAACTGATGGGTTTCTGGGCCATGTGTATCCAACAGCTGGATTCCTATCACAGGTTAGCTTTCCTACTGGGGACAAAGCCTCTGAGCCTGTAGGTTTTGGCTGCTCTGTTCTGGATAAATTCCAGGCCTGGCAGCTTATCCTGGAACTGAGGCAGGCCTCGCATGTCCCCACCAGGCTCCTACCCTAAGAAGTGATGCTCTCGGCTGCCTCCATGGACAACAGGCATCTGAGACTGCCCCCCCCCCTCCACAGCTGTCCGAACGGGTCACCCACCTCCTCCTCCTTGTTCAGACTGTCAGGCTGGGCCAGCCGGAAGAGGCAGTCATAGACGGGGTTCACCAGGGCCATCATGGGCATGTTGTTCACCTGTGGGGGGAGAGTGGGGACCGGAGCACTGGTTTAGTGGCTGAAGGAGACAGGCTGTCTCTGCTGCACAGGGTGACTACCGGGGCCTCACCCTCAGGTAATCAAAGATGTTGCAGATAAAGGTGACATAGCAGACCCAGCCCTGCAGGGACCGGGCTCGCAGCTGCTCCCGAGCCTGGTACTCCTGCTGCAGCCGGTTCAGGAGTCCCCGTCGGAAGACACTCTGGCCTGCTTGCTTGCTCTCGGCCTGTGAGCCAGGGAAAGGATGGTGAGCAGAGGGCGGTGCCATGGCAACCCTCACCCAAGCTTCGGTGACAGAGGACCCTCCTGTCCATCTCTCTCCACCCGAGGGGAGCCCTGTGCATCTCTGCCCTGCTGGCCAGGCTTTCTGCCCTGTGCTGAGGTCTTTCTCAAAGCATCTTCCGCTTTACCAGTCCCGGCCAACCTGAATGATGGCATAGCACATGCGCCCTGCTTCTTTACTGAAGACGCAGTCCTGCAGAGAATGGTCCACAATCACATTGGCCACCTTCTCCAAGTCCACAGCACCTGGATCTGGGGTAGAGACAGGTGGGAATCCAGAGCTGCTGAATTACCACATTTGCCTCTACTTGCTTCTACAGGGATGGGAGATACTTACAAAAGAGCACTCCCATTATAAACCTGACGTGTAAAGAGACCAGAAGATACATGGAGAAGTAACCACACACAGGAGCAGCTCTCCCGTGAGCCTGGTGGCCCACTCGGAGGAAACCAGAAGGGTTATGTGGCCACTACAGACTAATCAAAGAATGCCAGTTTTTTTAGGGCACACATCATTTCCTGGCACTAGGCTGAGGAAGGAGCACTGAACGGCGATGTACTTGACAGCAATTTCACGGAAGAAAGTGTTCTTAACAATACACAGTGTTCTTATAATACATGAACCCTGACAAGAGCGGTCCAGGCAGGGCCTCCCCAACAGGCTTAGCTTGGCATGTGATGGGCATTACTAATTGTTAGCTGAGTCAAACTTCTGGGTGCTGCAGAAGGCACAGATCCAGGCCAATTACTACATCTCTGCCAAGCACAACGCTCCATCCTCTGTCCCAAGTCAGCCAGCTCTGCACATTCAAGACAGCCTCCTGTGGCTGAAACCTGGTCCAATGTCAGGGCTCAGGAGACGACTCTCTTCTCTGTGCTCCAGCCCCTTTCATGGGTACTTGAACTTTAAAAAATGGCCTTACTGCCTGAGAGGTGACTCTATGATTCACACTTTGAAATGCTGGTCTAAATGTAGCTTGTCCTCCAGTCCAAGAGTGACTTACTCACTCCTGCTCTCAGAAAGCAAAGGGACAGCTGGGCATTCTGGGCTGAGACTCAGGTCTCCAGGCCTGACACTTTGGACCATTCTGTACAGCTCAGGGGGGTGCCCGTGCTCACCTTTGAGTGCTGTCTTCAGCAGCTGCTGAGTCTCTGCGTCAAAAGACTGGATTTTATACTCCTCTCTACCAGGCTCCCCCATGACCATTCAGCCCCAGCAGCTCTTTACTGGGGTGGGACTAATGACAGCACCTAGGGAGGAGGAGAGGGGCAAGGGAGAGGCCTCAGGTGTGCACTGTGGGGCCAGGTTCCGATCCTGCACGCCCCGGGCAGGGCTGGCCCGCACACTGAGATAGGTCCTCCCAGCCAGTCCGTTGCATTGGGCGGTTGGCTGAACGCCCACCAAGTTTGGCTTCTGGTGGAGACTGGGCACCAGCCAGGCACCTGCTGCTCAGTTTAAGAACCCCAGTAGCTTCTGGGATTACACAAGCGTAAAGAGGTGAAGGTGAACGTGCCTACCCTCTTGTCTCCACAGGAGGTAGGGTTATTCTCAGCTCATACCAATGTTGGGGTGGGGTGCGCAGCGCTGGGGGTGTGGATGGGGGCATATCAGACACTTGCCCTGTCTATATAAGCCAGCCTGGAAGCTGCTGGCCCAGCAGACTTCGGCGAATGACCGGGCTGGGGACACCGGGCAGCTGTCTCAGCAGGGTTCCAAGCCCCGTCTCCGACCCCTCCTTCGGCTTTAATCAGAGTCCCTCTCAGTCCCCAAACCCGCCCTTCCAGCCCTCGGCCTGGCCTGTGTGGGCGGGTGCGGGAGCCCGAACTGCCGCCGTCCCGGCCAACTTCTCCCAGGGACGGACTGGTTAAACTCGCCCCCCGAGCGGCCGAAACCCGGCCCTGCCCACTCAGGACTCCCAATTCCTGAGCTCCATTCTGGACCGTTCCTCTTAAAGAAGAGAGGAGCGGGATGACGCGTCTCCCAGCGGCGGTCCCTGTGGGAGTCCCCTCTCCGGACGCGGTGCCTCCCCGCTGGTCAAAGGAGACGACCTTGGGGTCTCCAGAGCCAGGCAGCTTCTCCAAACCCGGAACACCCTGCCCGGCGGCGCAGGGTCGCCGTCCGGAGTCCCGCGGGCGAGAGGCGGCACGAGCGTCGGAACCCACCTGCCGGGCCGGCGCCGCGCCCGCGTGCCCGGAGGCTGCTCGGAGAGCATGGTGCGCGCGACCCCGGCCGCCGCGCAGCAGCAGCTGGAGTGGCTGGTCGGGCCTCGAAGCCGCTTAGGTCATTTCCGAGCGCGGCGC
Source organism: Panthera uncia (assembly GCF_023721935.1). NCBI lineage: Eukaryota > Metazoa > Chordata > Mammalia > Carnivora > Felidae > Panthera > Panthera uncia. The sequence continues at coordinate 5,804,606 of NC_064814.1, read as the reverse complement.
CGGGGCGGAGCCCGGCGTGGATGGGGCGGGGCCCGGCCCGGCCCGGCTCGGGAGGGGCGGGGCGGGGCGGGGCGGGGCGGGGCGGGGCGGGAGCAGTCTCGCCAGCGCCACCTGCCGGAGTCCCGGGGACGCTGTCCTCACCGCTCGTCCTTCGGAGGTCAGTGGCGGTACCACGCACGGGGAACATCCGCGACGCTGTCCCCACCCTGTCCTCACTCGACTCGCCCGCGCCGGGCGAGACCTACTCCTCGGCCCACAGGAAGCCACTGGTAGCAAGTGGTGGCGCCCTACCCCGTCCCAACGCCTGGGGCTCGGGCTAAAACGGGTTCCAAAGAGGAGACTTAAAGAGACCCTGTGGAGGTAGGGCAGTGATGGCTGGAGGGGGCAGGAACTTACAGGTGGTGGCCTCTTGCCCCCGACGCGAGAAGGCAGGGGTGCCTGTAACGGCTGGATCACTGCTCCCCTTTCCTTTTCTCCTACTCCAAGTACAAACAGTACTGGTAAAATAAGTTGAAAACCAGTGGACCAGCCCAAGAACCCCATCCCCCTGCTAGCCTGTGACCCGCGAAGTTCTGGGGGTGACCCCGAAGTTGGTTAAGCTCCTAGCTTGGTCTTGGCTAGGGCTGGGAAAGAGGCATAGGCCTAGCAGCTTAGGGCCCTCCCTGAGGTCGGCCCTGGGTTGCAGAAGGGCAACCAGAAGGGGCTGGAAGAGAATTGCCTCTTTTCATGGTGTGGACAAGAAGTGTCCATGGCGACTTCCTGTTGCCAGAGTTCTCTCCTCTGATTAAAACAGCTGGCGGGAGTGGTCACCAGAAAAATGAGGAAGGACGGCTGCAGCAAAAGAAAGTAATGAGTAGAAGAGATGAAAAGAATAAAGTGTACTTTATTCCACTCAAGTGGAATTTCTTTAAAAATACATTCAGGCAGCTGCCTTCCTGCAGCCCCAACCCAGGCCTCCAGTGCCCCAAACCCTACCCACAGCCTAGATCTTCAGAATTAGCAGCCAAGAGCAGGGAAGCTTCAGGAGTCGGGGTCCCAAACATACCACAAAGCCCCAGGTCAGAGCCCAAACAGTTCTTATGACAGGAGTCCGAGGGCCACGACACCCACGCAGGCTTGCTCCCAGCCTGTGCCTTCATCCTGAGTCATTGCAAAGGCTGCAGCCAGCTCCCAGTCTCAGAGCAGGGTAAAGTCCTGCAGGGGACTCCTGTGCTCCTCCATGCTGGCCTCCCCTGCACAGCCAACCCTGCAGGCTGGGCTGCCCTGGGTGGGTACGTAGCGGGGCAGAACTGGGTGGAAAGGGTGGTGCTTGTGTTCTGTAAATTCCCTCTCACCCCCGTCCCCCTAAGTGCAGTGTCTCCTCTGTGCACAGAGGAGTAGATGTGAATTCTTGTGCGGACACCCCCGCCCCCACTTGTGCCCTCAGCAGGCTGTCTGTCCAACCCTTTCCTTCTACCATCTGCTCACACGGCTGCTTCAGAGCTGTGGCCCTTCAGGGATGACAGAGGATGCACACAGCACCTTGGGGCACCCTGAGAGGGCAGCTGATGCCAACTGGCTCAGCTGCAAGCTTCCCCCCACCCCACGGAAGAGGAGTGATCCCAGGTAGACTAGGGAGAAGGGCCCCCATCTTCACCCACAGTCCTTCCCATCAGCACAACCCCCCACTGCCTTCAGGCTGCTGGGACCTGCCTACCACCACCACCGCCCCCCCACCGCCGCCCCCAGAGGCCCTCAGCTGTGCTCCGTTGTCCAGGGGAGAGAACAGCCTGAGTGGAAATTGAGACATGAAGATCTGGGCATGGGGTGCGGGCGGGGGGGGCAGTTATAAAGTGACCAGTTCTTCCCCCAGAACTAGAAGCAAAGTTGTGTGAGGAATGCAACTACTTAAAAAATGGCATCTGAGGAAGGCAACGGTCCCCTCCCTCACACTTTGTGAGGAGGGATGATGAGGAAGGGAAGATGGGAATGAGATTAAGGAATGTGCTTGTAGCTTCAATGTGTATTAAATTAGTTGGTGGGAGTAAGAGCCTACACGTGAGGACCAGGCCTCTGCCAAGGGCCCAATCCCAGCCTTCGTGCTCCGGCCACGGCCCCACCCAGAGCAGGGACAGTTCTCTGGGTGGAAGGGGCTAAGAACACAGGGTAGCAGCTGCTGCCTTTCCTGTGAGCATGGGCTACAGAGAAACCACCGCAAACTCCTTGGACCAGCATGGCCATGTCCCCACAGACCAAGTCCTGTGTGCTCTCCTTGCCCTTCTGGTGACAGACACGCTGGCTGGCAGGGATGGAGCGGGCGGCAGCTCTCAGTGCAACACAAGGTCGTAGATGAGCCTGCCTTCCTTCGGGAGGTTGCCCTTCCTGCCCTCGGGCCTAGCTGTCCGCCTTCTTCATGTGGTGGAAGAGGTTACAGAAGAGCTCATACCAGAAGAACACGAAGCCGGTGGAGAGAGCAGCCTTCAGCAGGCTGGGGGACAGGCCCTTGAAGAAGCCCCTTGGGCCTTCCTCTCGAAGCACCTGCCGGACACAATCCAGGAGGCCCTTGTAGCTGCGAACCTGGGGAGAGGAACAGGGAGGGTACTTGGTGGAGGGCAGAAGAAGAGCTCAACACGTGGGTGTTGGCTCTACTCTTTTGTCAGCCCGGCACCCGGCACATCACAGCTCCCAATAAACACTTGCTGGACAAAGAGATGACAAGGCAAAAAGGACAGAAAAGTAGACCTTTTCTTTCTCTTCCAAGTGGACTAATAATTCAGACTGAACAGATGTACCTAGAAATCAGCACTGGACAGAGCTCCTACTGACTGCGCCTCTTAAGGACCCTCTTCCCAAGGCGCCTCCAACCCTTTATCCCATCCCACCTGGTTCCCTTTGGGTGGTTGATCTGAATCTAGCCCTTGTTAGCTTTAGCCTCCAGTCTGGCCTTCTCAGTTGACCACATATTGCTGCCAGACTCGCGTCCCCAAGACACAGCTCCCTCCAAATCTCCAGTAACTCCCCGTGGTGTTGGCAGTGGTATTATAAAGAACCAAGGGGTGCCTGGCTGGCTCAGTTGGTAAAGTATGCAACTCTTAATCTCAGGGTTGTGAGTTCAAGCCCCACGTGAAGTGAAGAAAGATGAAGGAAAGAAAGAAAGAAAGAAAGAAAGAAAGAAAGAAAGAAAAGAAAGAAAGAAAGAAAAGAAAGAAAGAAAAGAAAGAAAGAAAGAAAGAAAGAAAGAAAGAAAGAAAGAAAAAAGAAGGAAAGAAAGAAAAAGAGAAGAGGAAAGGGGAAGGGGAAGGAAGGGAAGGGATCAAGTCCACACTCCGTGGCCTGTATTCAGAGTGTTGCTCCATTTGGCCTCAACTTCCCTCCCTGATCTGTCGTCATCCACCACCGGTCCTCCCACAAAACCAGCCACACAGTCTGTTAGAAGCAGGGCCTAGGTCCTCTGCCCTGGGCTCTCGCCAACTGTCCAAACTCAAACTGTCCTTTCAGGACAAGGAGGAAAAAGGAGGTTATAAAAACCTTGTGAACAGCTCCATATTTGTTAAAATGTATACACATATGTTTATGCAAAGAAACAAACCTAGAGCCAAAGATTCTGCATGATTGCTACCTGTGGGCAGGTGGCGTTGGGAGTTATGTGTGATTTTAATCTTTCCGCCTAGCAGACTTCTCTGAATTTCCTACAAAGATATATTACAACTAACTCCATTCTTTCCCTTCCCTCAAGTAAGAAATGCTCCCGCCCTTCCCTGACTCCCAATCCATCCCACCCCTCTCTTCTGGGTGAAGAATGAATCCATGTATGAGTCGATCAGATTTAATTCATTCCTCTCCAGGAACCACTCCAGAATAAAGCAAACAACTCTATGTGCCGGTGGGAGTCTCCTTCTCCGTGTTCTTTAGTATTTTGGGGACCTTTCTCTGGCCCAAACTGAATCGAACACTTTTTAAGAGCAAACACCGAGCTCTCCTTCACCTGGATCGTCCCACAGTGCCCAACATGCACGGGGCTTTGTGTGTGGCTTTCCCGCATTTCTGGGGGTCCCCAGGGACAGGTCGGGGATGACAGAGCTGTGGGGGCTAATGCTGCCCAATGGGCAGGTGAGGGACAAGACTCAGAGCTCTCTGAGGGGGACGGCTCACCTGGCCAAAGGAGGCTCGGGCCTGCTCAAACCCTCCGACCTGCAGCCGTTTCTTGAAGAGGTCCAGGGGGTACGTGAGGGCCTTGCTGATGACTCCGGCTCCACTGCCACAGAGCAGGTTTTTGAGGTTCTCTGAATCAAAGTGGGATTAAGGGGGATAAAGGAGGGAAGTGTTATCGGGGGCAGACAAGTTCAAGGTCAAGAGCCTAGCCCTCCACCGTGAAACAAAGACCCACCAGCACCCTGAGTCTCTGAGGAGAACCACACACAGCCATGTTGGGGAAGAGTGACAATGAGAATGGAACAGAAGTGAGGGCTTGCCGTCTGCCGTGTGACTCGGTTCAAGGCTCGGGAGGGACCAGGACGCCCACCGCTCTTCCCATCCTCCTCAAACAAGAACCAAACAAAAGACACAACCAAAACCAGGCTGCGTGTAAGTGGGACCTCAGACAAAAATGAAAACCATGACCAAAGTCAGAAATAAATTTTGACGGTGCCACCGATGGGGTGGCAAGATCTGAAAGCGAGGGGGGGTCTACAAGCAGCGGGACTGGTTTGGTTGGCTGGGTGTATTACAGAGCAAGGTCTGGAGAGCGGGATGTCTTAGCTTCTGACAGGAAGCCCTTCTTTCTCAGGTGGTTCAGAAGGAGATGTTCTGGCTTGGGGGAGGGGGTGCAGCAGAGACCCAGCTTCCCTTTGTGTGAGGGCTGTCTCACCGTTTTTCCTTCCCTCGGCAGGCATGACCCACTCATGAACGTGCTTCAGGGCGTTATAAAAGGAGAACTGGAAGCCGGCGTAGGGGAAGATGGCGATCAAGGTGGGGTTCAAGCCTTTGTAGAAGACCAAGGGGCCTTCGGTCCTGTACATGGTCACCACGGCGTCTCGAAGGGTTTTATACACCTGGACAGACATGTGCAGCTCGAGTGAGCGTGGGTGCCGGTTTAGCCCTAGAACACCGCCCGTCACATGCATCTCCCCTCATCGAAAATCCCAGCTGCCAGGAGCATTACTTGTCCTGCCAAGAGGACAGAGAAAATATTGGACAAAAACTTCAACGGTGGGGTTTTCCAGCAACAACCTTTCTAGCTCTTTACAAAACTCGTCTGTCTGCACAAGTGCACACAAGAATGTGCCCAAAGACAGCTGCCACAGTGTCCCGCACAAGAGCAAAGACGCAATGTCCACCCCTGGGCACGGGACGTCAAAAGAACACAGAGCAGCTGTTAAAACGCCATCTATGTGGCTGATAAGGGATCATCCCCCAAATAGACAGCTAAATGAGCACAGCGGGATGCAGAACAGGTATGGTGCTCGTGGAGGAAAAAAACTATGCAGAGATTATCCTGCACAAAGATCCACAGGAAGCAAGGAAGGGCGAGCATTACCTCCATGCAGGGAAAGGTGGGGGCAGGGGAAGAGGGAGATTCACCATTTTAGATTCTCTGGGTATTTGCCAGGTGCATATATTTAACCTTTCGTGAACTGTCAGCAGGCCATCTCCACGTAGGAAGACAACAGGGCACGGATTTTCCTTCTACTCAACATATACTCTCTGCAGTGGACCAGAGGGGGTTGTGGGCGCAGCGAGGCACGGCCCAGACAGGGCAGCTGAGGGAGTCACTCTGCACGGAGAAGGGAGGACCCTGGCCGCCTCCTCACCACTTGGCTCCCAGACGCTGGCAGCCACACTGAAGGATTTCGCCCCGGGGGATGTCCACGAAAGGGCCAGGACTCAGAGGAAGGCCATGAGGCAACAAGCCTGCCATGCACCCACAGTCCCACTCTGCTTCCCTGTGCCCCCTTTAACACCAGGCTGGCAGCCAAGGGACACACACATCTGAGGAAAGCCTTCATAAACAACGGAGACCAGGGGCACCTGGCTGGCTCAGTCAGTAGAGTGTGCGACTCTTGATTTCAGGGTCATGAGTTGGAGACCCACGTTGGGCATAAAGATGACTTAAAAAAAACAAAAAAAAAACCAAAAATTAAAAACCCAGAAAACATAATGATCGATGGGAGGCACAGAAATCATCTGGAAGGACAAACAGTATAGACAAAAGAAGAAAACTAAGGGAAATGGAAACCAACCACAGAATTGGAAGTGATATTCTCAGGCCACAGAGAAGGGATCACCTCTGTGATATTTTTAAAAGAGGTAAGGGGAACGCCTGGGTGGCTCAGTCGGTTAAGTGTCTGACTTTGGCTTAGGTCATGATCTTGCAGTTTGTGAGTTTGAGCGCCTCATCGGGCTGTCTGGTGTCAGTGCGGAGCCCACTTTGGATCCTCTGTCCCCCCCTCTCTCTGCCCCTCCCCAGCTTTCGTGCTCTCTTTCAAAAATAAATAAGCATTAAAAAAAAAAAAAGGTAAGCTTCAGAGAACAAGACAAGCTCTTGAGAGAAAAATCTTTGTGAGTTTGAATTGGGCAAAGATTTCTTAGATAAAATACCCAAAGCAAAATCCATAAAAGAACAAATTGATAAACTGGACCTTACCAAATTAAAAGCATCTTCAAAAGAGACTATAAGAACATGAAGACAGGGGCACCTGGGTGGCTCAGTTGGTTGAGCATCTGACTGCGGGTCAGGTCATGGTCTCATGGTCTGTGGGTTCAAGTCCTGCGTCGGGCTCGCTGCAAAGCCCACTTCAGATCCTCTGTCCAGTGTGTCCAGGAAAAAGGTCTGGACTAAAGGGTCCAGGAAGTGCCCATCACAACAAATGACAGAGGGACCAGTGCACGTCACTGGTAAACTTCTAGAATGTCAGGAATCAGGAAGGGATCCTGAAAGCTCCCAAGGCAGGAAGGGTGATAGTTTCATATAAAGGGTCATTCTGGACTTCTCTCCAGCAACACTGAGAGCTGCCTAGAATTCTATACCCAAATCATGAGTCAAGTGTAAGTAAGGGTCAAATTAAGGCATTTTCTATCAAGGCCTCTCTAAAGAAGCCATATCTCATGTTGTGCTCCACCAAAATGAGGGATTAATCAAGAGAAGACACAGGACCCAGCAAGAGAATTTCTAACAGAACAGCTGGCAACGGTCCTGGGACAAAGAGTCCACACTGAAGCCAGAGGGTGAAGGCTGCCAGAGTGGAGGGCTCCAGAAGAGGCTCTGTAATAAAGTGGGACAGATGACCACAGGCTGACCCTATCAAGAGGATAACTTCGTGGTGAGCATGCAGAAAGCTAAACAAATAAAATACAAGGCAATCACTAACTTCAGGCAAGACAAAAATATAAAATAAAATGTAATCATAATGTATTTCAAGGCTCAGCAGTAACATTTACATAATCATATCTGCAAAGACACTGATACTGATCTAGCCAAAATCTAGAAATCAGGTATACTGTAATCAGACAAAGGAGGAAACACAAGCACAGGAGGGTGATGGTAAAGAGGTCAACTCTCATCTTCCACAGTAGCCATCAAGAGTTAATGTCTATAATTTAAAAATTAGAAAGAAAAAGAGACAGGGGTGCCTGGGTGGCTCAGTCAGTTGAGCGACTGACTTTGGCTCAGGTCACGATTTTGCAGTTTGTGAGTTCGAGCCCTGCGTCAGGCTCTGTGCTGAAGCCTGCCTCAGATTCTGTGTCTCCCTCTCTCTGCCCCTTCCCTGCTCATGCTCTGTCTCTCCGTCTCTCAAAAATGAATAAACGTTAAAAAAATTTAAAAAATAAAATAAAAAAAGAAAGAAAAAGAGACAGATGTAGAAGGTTAAGCATGATACGAAGAATTGGGAAGTAAATAATGGAAGAAGAGCCACGAGTATTAAAGTGGTTGCCTCTTGGGGACTGAAATCAGGGTAGCTGGTGTTTTCTTTATAATTCATGCAGAACCACCAGACTTTTTAACCTATTTTGTTGATTAAGAAACATTTTAGGGGTGCCTGGATGGCTCAGTCAGTTAAGCATCTGACTTCAGTTCAGGTCATGATCTCATGGTCTGTGATTCAAGCCCCACCTCAGGCTCTGTGGTGACAGCTCAGAGCCTGGAGCCTATTTCAGACTCTGCATCTCCCTTTCTCTGCCTCTCCCCTGCTCGTGCCCTGTCTCTCTCCCTTCTTCAAAAATAAGATAAAAACATTAAAAAAAAATGTTACCAAAAAAAACCCAGAAACATTTTAAAGCTGAGGATTTACACCATGGCCACTACTGATCTGCAGCTTTTTTTAAAAAAATTTTTTTAGTGTTTTATTTATTTTTGAGAGAGAGAGAGAGAGACAGAGCATGAGCAGGGGAAGGGCAGAGAGAGAGGGGGACACAGAATCTGAAACAGGCTCCAGGCTCTGAGCTGTCAGCACAGAGCCCAACATAGGGCTCGAACCCACGGACCGCGAGATCATGACCTGAGCCAAAGTTGGACCCTCAACTGACCGAGCCACCCAGGCGCCCCTGATCTGCAGCTCTTAAACAGATCTTTTCCATTCACTTTTGCACACAGATGATTTCCTGATCATTCCAGAATCTAGAATCCGCATCTCAATCACCTTAGCTAGAGGTAATGAGCTATTCTCTTTTCTCTTATATTTTTTCCTTCTCAAAGACTTCTTTGGTTAATTTATTACTGAAGTATAATTGACATACAATGGTATATTAGTTTCAAGGTGCACCTTCTCATAGATTTGTTTCTTTCCCCTAAAGGCTGGGCAGTCACGGAAGAGGACTCTAGCATCCCAGAGCAGGGAAGGTGATGGAGTGTCATCCCTCGTTTTTCCTCATCCCCGCAGCCACCATGTTGCTGAGGTCTGTCTGTCTTTTCCATCTACAAACACCTTTCGTCCCCATCTCTCTGCTCAGTGCCTAGGGCCCCTCATCTCATTTCCCCATTAGGAGAAACCTCTATTTCCCACTGAAGTGCCATACAGAGGGATCTAGTTCTCATGCTCCATTCATGAGCTCGCAGGTTGTTCCCAGGGCACTTTGCCCTTCTGAACCACAAAAGTCATCAGGATGTCTCTTGAACAAAAGGGCTTCACCAACCCAGGATCTCCAGCCCAGGCAACACCAAGAACCAGCAGAACTGAAACCACAGTTATTCTTAAGCAGAGCGTCATTCCCCACCCTAAAGCAGAAGGGAGACGGAAAAATTCTTCCGTTGAGAAGAATCGGGTTGAGCATGGGCACACGCGCACATACACGTGCACGCACACGTACTGCTGTTCTTATGTAAGTCCAGGAAACGGAGATTACGGTGGGGGGCTCTATTTCAGGATTTAATCCCTCCCTTTCACTCAGTAAGTTCTTCCTGGAATCTGACTCAAACTTTCGGCGTAAACCAAAAACAACTCTCACAATAACCCAGCAATACGATCTCAAGTCTCACTCTCCCGGACGCCCTCACCGTCCAGCCTGCTGTTCAGGATTTGTTCTGTCTCCCACGTGAGGCTGTGAGCACCCTGCACGGGGCTCAGCACAGTTACGGGTGTCACAGATGGACCAGCGTAGGGGACGCAAACCCCGGGTGCTCCCACTTTGTTTCCTCTAAGGAAAAGAGCCCCACCTCCTGGACCACCTTCGGCGACTCATTCCCGCCTCCTCTGGCCCGGCCACTCACCTTGGGCTCACCCTGAGCTGCAAAGCGGGTGCGCAGGACGTCCACAGGGTGCACGGTGAGGGTGGCCGTGCTGGCAGACAGGCCTCCGCACACAAAGTGCACTGAGAAGTCGCGGGCATCGTACTTGCTGGCTCTGTGCACCAGCTCGGTCAGCAGTTCAAACGACAGAAACTGCAAGAGCACGTGACAAAGTTACTGACAACCCCGCCACCCAAAACGCCACCATGATCCACGTGCGGCCCGGTTCTACAGGCGAGGAAATATTCTTAGGCAGCGACGGGACACGATAAATATCTAATTTTATTCAGAGCACAAATGCCATTTTCTATTCACATTTTCTACTGTGAGGAGAGCCAAATATCCAAAGGGTTAAGAAAATATAGGAGAAAAAATTTTACATCAGAAAGTTCTACTCCTCAACTGAGTTTCCTCAGAACCAGGGAAGCAAGGCCCTTATTTGATTCTCGGTGGGCAACCCTGGGGCTCACCTGGCGGTGGCACCGTTTGACAGACGTTCTGCCCTGGAGCAGAAATTCTCTTGGGAGAATTCCACATGTTCCATATTCTATGGCGTAAACCTGCTTTGCTCAGATCTTCCCCAGCCAACTCAGATGGGCCAGGGTCCCGAGAGCACGCTGCTGTATTTACTCATCACGCTGCGGTACCTGAGTGCCAGCCGCTGAGGCTGAAAGGCACGGGCGCGTCAACTCATGAGCTCCCGACCCGAGCCATCGCTGTGATGTCATAGGAAAAGCAGGCAGGGACTGCTCGGGCCCCAGCTGCCCAGGTGGGCATCCCGGCTCGGCTGCCTTTCCAGCTAGTGACTTTGGTTGGGGTCATTACCTAAGCTCTCTCTGCCTGGTCTTCCGTCTATAACACAGGAGTGACCACAGAACACCCCTCAAAGCGCTTAAAGCAGAGCCTGGCTCACCATTAGCACCACACGCAGGCAGCCTACTACCACCACTCCGACCGTACGGCTGCAAGCCATCCGCCACGAAATCAACCGGCACCAGCCGCACGAATGTGTGAACAAAAGTCAAGGAGCCTGAATTCTCATCCTGGCCCCACCACTTCCAGGCTGTGTGGCCTCTGGCGGCTCGCTGACCCTCTCTGTGATCCACGTAACGTCTATTCTACCTTCCTCACAATGCTGCTGGGAAGTCTAAAGGAAGCACAGATGTGAAAATGCTATTTTGAAAAAATGCAAAGATTTGTATCGCCCTTTGCCAAGCATGGCGTCAAGACAGTCTCCTAGGGGCAACATCTAATATTCAGTCGGTGCAAAGTGCCCGCGGTGGGGAGGAGGTGCGCAAGGGAATACCCGTGGTATAACTCAGTCTGACTGTCTTCAATTTCAGACTTCAAACTTCAGGTAGTTTCGCAGTTAAGACAAGTAAGAAGTGTGGTGACCGCTCCTGCTGCCCTACCCAGACAGGGTCCCTGCAGGCCCCACCCTCCCTGTGTTCCTCTATTGAACAACTCCAACCCAGGGGCCTGGCCCGTTCCCCTGCCACCTACTTGGACAGCTCCATAGCCTATAGAGAGAAGCTGGGCTGGGATGTGTCCTTTCCAGAATGCTGTCGGGCCTTCCTCCAGCAAAATCTGTCTCGCAGCCTGGAGGATCCCGTGGTATTTTGCACCGGGATCACTGCGAGACAGGCGCTCAATCTGAAGCTAGGAATCAAAATTGAAAAAGTCAGGACAACAGGAGCAGGTGTGGGGTGAGAAGGAGAACTTTCAGAAAAGGTTAACAAAGGCAGCTAAGTGCTTCTCTCTGACAAAACTCCAAGAAGAGAGAACTTGCCCTCTAGCCCATTATGTGGAATGAGGGGAAAAAGGTACCTGGAAACGGATCTTGATGACATCCAAGGGGCTGATCATCACCCGCGTGACAAGTCCAGACACAGACCCAGCCACCGCCACCTCGGAACTGGAGATATTCCTGCCATCAGCTTGGGGGTCATAGCCAACCATCCCTGCCCCTGGCCCATACAACGTCCATCAGTTTCAGGCTGCAAGCAAGAGACGTGGAGTAAACACCAGAGCAAGTTCTTAGGGTCTCTGCTCATATGCCACCTCCTCAGAGCAGTCCTCCCGGACCATTCCATCTAAAACAGCACCTACATGCCCTCTTGTCCCCTCGCCCTGCTTTAGTTTTCTTTATGGCATTAGCACACTGGATGTTTATTCTGCACGCTTCTTGTCACCCTCCCCCTCTGGAATGTGAGCCCGTGAAAATGTGGTCTGGCTCCCATTTGCCCATCCCTGTATTTCCAGCGCCTGGAACAGAGCCCAGCATGGTGAGTGGTCATATTTGTTAACTGAATGAACAAACAGGCTTGGGCGGAAATCATTCACTTCCAGAGATCAGCTTGCTTTCCAAGACACCTGGCTTTATGGCCAACTCCCATCTAAGGTAAAGTCCCAGGCTGAGCCAGCATGACAGCAGATGAGCATGGAGGGAGACGTCAGACACGCAGGCTCCAGGAGCGGCCCATGGGACTCTCCAACAAGCCAACATGATCCCAAGGAAGAGCCCAGAGACTCCTTAGCTTTCTCCATTGCCTCCCCAGCTGCAGCAATGGTGGGGGGGGGGGGGGCCTGCTAGGCTTTGAAATGATACTTCCCGGACCACCCGATCCCTACCGACCTCCTCGACCTCACCCTGGACCTCTCTTCAGCCACTTCAATCAGGGTGGGCTCCGCTCCGGACAAGTTTCTGGAAAACACTGCTTGAATTCCTACTGCCAGCCTTGCTTCTGCATCTACTGTCCCCCATGTCTGAAACACAGTGGCTCTTCCCCACCTCATATGCCCCCACTCACTCTTCCCCCGTAGCTCCTCCCCCTGCATCAGGGCTCAGCTAAAGAGCATCCCCGCCACGGACCGGACTCACGTCCTCTCTAGCATTCACAGCACTCACTCTGGTTGAGAACCACTGTTCTCAAGAAACACTAGCAATGGTGTATAAAATGGCATGCATTACATCACTCTTTGTAAAACTGGATATAACACAAAGGGATGCATAAATACACTAAGTCACATCCAAGCAATGGACTCGTACGTCGCCATTAAGAACGAGCCAGAGGGGCGCCTGGGTGGCGCAGTCGGTTAAGCGTCCGACTTCAGCCAGGTCACGATCTCGCGGTCCGTGAGTTCGAGCCCCGCGTCAGGCTCTGGGCTGATGGCTCGGAGCCTGGAGCCTGTTTCCGATTCTGTGTCTCCCTCTCTCTCTGCCCCTCC
>NC_064814.1:5739574-5791578 GCF_023721935.1 Panthera uncia | reverse complement strand
AAAAAAAAAAGCAGCAGGTTTCAGAACAGCATGTCTAGCAAAACCCCATTTTTGCAAAAGTAAACCAGCAAGACCTATGACACTGTGTATGGTAGTAGAGAGCACGGGGTAAAGTCTGGAACAGTGCACCCGCCAACAGGCTGGTTAAGATTACCTTTACGGGAAGCGTTGGGAAAGGAAGACAGAAAATACATCTCTCCCTTTCTCTTTCTTTTTTTTAATGTTTCTTTTACTTCTGGGAGAGAGAGAGAGAGAGAGGAGAGAGAGTGTGTGCGTGCACGTGCGTGAGCAGGGGAGGGACACAGAGAGAGGGAGACAGAGGTTCTGCAGTGGGCTCCGGACAGCAGACAGCCCAATGTGGGGCTCGAACTCACAAAACATGAGACCATGACCTGAGCCATAGTCAGACGCTTAACCGACTGAGCCACCCAGGCACTCCTCTCCCTTTTTGTTTACACAATTCTATATCATACGAATTTGTTACAAAACTAAATATAAATGATTTTAGAAGGGACCGCAGAACCAACCTAGTTTTTGAATACCAACAGTTACAATAAAGTCAGTGCCCACAGAGAGACAAGGTCCACCCCACCACTGATTCTTTTTCTCCTCTGGAACTCTGAGAGCCCCAAACTCACGCTTCTGAAAGTAGGAAAGTAGTGCTCCAATCCATCCTTAAAATTAACAAGGCATTTCCATGGGGCTCTCTCAGCAAAGTATTCTAAAATATTTTATTACAAGTCTAATGGTATGGGAGCACCTAGGTGACTCCAGTCAGTAGAGCATCCAACTCTTAATCTCAGGGTCATGAATTCAATCCTTGCACTGGGCGCAGAGCCTACTTAAAAAGAAAAAAGTCTCAGGGCACCTGGGTGGCTCAGTCGTTTAAGCATCTGACTCTTGATTTCGGCTCAGGTCATGATCTCACAGTTCATGGGATCAAGCCCTGCATCAGAGTCTGCCCTGACAGTGTGGAACCTGTTTGGGATTCTCTATCTCCCTCCCTCCCTGTCCCTCCCCTCTCCCCTGCCCCTCTCAAAATAAATAAACATATATTAAAACAAAAACAAAAACAAAAAAAGCCTCATGATGTGAAACTGCCACCCCTCCAGGAATGTGTCCATTTCTCGGCACTTTCTTCCCCACACTCTCAAAGGAGGAGGGAGATCTGGTCTTGCCCACCAACTTCTGAGACATTAATTCAAGCTGCTTCTCTCCAGGCACCTGTGAGAAACAGATGATTGACAGGCAAAACCTCGACTGCTGAGGTCTCACTGAGCAGGGTGAGCTCTCTGCCATCAGGAAGGGAATGAGGTATTTCTACAAATAAGCTGCTGTGCATAGCTGGACATAACATTAAATCTCATATCAATAAACTTGAGTTTAAGTTCTGCCTCCCTAGTACCCCCAGAGGCTTATTTAACCTGGGTTCCCATCCCTCTCCTGGAAAATGAGAATGATGTCCGCCCTGCCCAGCCCAGACTGGTGGGAGGATCATGCATGATAACATATGTGGTAAAGTTTTGTAAAAAAAGGTAAAAGTTTTATACACGTGAAAGGGCTGGTTAAATACAGTTCAGTAGTGACCTCACGTTTCCCGCTTGCTGGATTTCCTTCTTGTACCAGTAAGCCTTGATATTTATCTAGAGACAAAATAAAAATGAAATAGAGCTATACGCATGATATATAGACTAGAGCACCCAGAGGATGGGGGGCCGCTGGAGTGAGTGGCAGGGTGGATGGGGTGCGTGAGAGTTTGCCTTGGCCAGGCCATCCCCCTTCTCTTACTGCGGAAGCCCCTGAGATCGGATATGAATGGTGAGCTCGGGTGCCCGTGTGCCCAAGTGTTCAACGGGGGGGGGGGGGGGGGGGGGGGGGGTGGGGATGTCCCCGCAGGTGTCCCCGCGTGTGGACGCAGGTGTCCAGGAGTGGCTCGGAGCGTCTTCTCCCCGAGTCCGAGAAGATGCCAGCCAAACAGACACCCACGTGTATGGGTGTCCCGCGTGTGTGCGGTTTTGCCTCCTGCGCCGCTGAAGATGCTTCTTAGGTCAGGCGTGACACGAGTGCGTACAGACCCTGCTCCCTCGTGAGTGCTGGCGCGCGTGTGCGACCCCCGGGTCCCCAAACGCACGGTGAGGAAGTAAGAGGTAGAGGCCACTCACCCGGCACGAAGGGCGCGGCCCGGCTCCGCGCGCTTCTCTTCCTATCTACTCCAGCAGTCTCACAGCAACCCTAACTGAACTCGGCAGTAACTGACGGGCTCCGGGGCCAATCACTGCGCAGCTTCCGACATACGCCGGACCAATAGTTGCACAGTCGTAGAACCGCAACACCTCTCGCAAGGTGTAGCTGGGTAATGTAGTCCGCCGCTACGAAGGCGGGTCCCCGTGCAAGAAGTAGAGCTTTCTGGGAGATGTAGTCTCGCCGCGCGCGTGGCGCGTCCCCAAGTCAGGCTGCGCCCTTGGAGGTCTCGGCGCCAAGTGGTGTGTGGCTTTCGTCGTCCAACCGGCAGGTGGAAGCTTGGGGTGCGCTGAACTTGACCCGTTTTTCTCAAAACCCTTGTAGTCTCAGAACCCGGACAATCTAAACTTGGGAGAGATGGCGGGAAGTTTAGCTAAAACCTGGAGGACTTAGGAGTGAGACTAGATGGGTTTTTGAAACTAGGAAGAAGACGGCAAAAATGTAGAGGTTTTGTTTTCCCCTAGAGTTTATTATGCATAATTTCTCATTATAAAAATGATATAGAAATACATTACAGACCCTACAGAAAATGTAGAAACGAAGGGAGGAAGTGAGTCATACTACCACTCAAGCCAAGTAGCATCAGCGTTTTTTGCCTGACCGTATTCCCGATTTTTAAATTGCATTTTCCACATTAGTGCAATCACTTTGACGCACACTTTTAAACCATTTTCATTGCACAAGTTAAAACATTCATTCATATACAAAAGTAAAATAGCCTAATGAACACCATACAATCATTACTCAACTTTAACAATGAACCAATTCAAGGTCAATTTTGTGTCCCTTAATCCCTGCACCTATGTCGCCCCCTAACATTATTTTGAAGTAAATACCAGACAACATATGATTTCACCAGTTAACATTTCAGAATGTATCTTTAAAAGACAAGCACTCCCCTTTTAAAGCATATCCCCCAAACTTACCATCCCCACCCCCCCAAAATTAACTACAATTTTTCTAATATTATCAAATCTCAAATTAGTGTTTACATTTCCCTGATTGACCTATCATTTTTAATGACATTTAAAAATGTCATTTTTTTTAAAAGTTGGGCTAATTGCTATCCAGGCTATACACTGGAACTGGTTAGTATGTCTCAAGTCTTTTCAAATCTATGGTTTCCCTCTTCTCTGATTTTTGCTTGCAATTTCTTTCATGTTCTTCTCATTTCTTTTCCTTTCTTTCTCGATTTGTTTTATAAGAACCTAGGTGGTTTATCCCGTAGCGTTTTCCCCAATCCGGATCTGGCTTGTGGCATCCGCATGGCATTGTTTTAACATCTTTCTCTGCCTCCTGTGTTGTTTGCTAGGAGGTCTGATCGGATCAGGTTTGATTTTTTATTTTACAAGATTACTTATGCGGTATTGCGGACTTCTATAAGGAGAATCACAGTGCCTGCGTGTCTCTCATTTTGTGATGTTTGCAGTCATTAATATCACCACACTGCCTGGGGGTTGTAAATAGTGACATCATTTCAGCATTTATTAGCTGGACTATCTGTAAGAGGAATATCCCTTCATTGGTTAATTGATTATATGAAGTACACTTCATAGAAGAAAGGCAGGATAAATGTGTGACTCTTTATTTTTAGCTGTTTTCAAAATAATTAACTGGTTCCCTAGTATCTTTCAAAGGTGATTGATCAATGAGATTTTTTATTGTTATTATCATTATGACCACAAAACATGTTTTATTTACATTTTTATTTGTTTTTTAAGTAAGCTCTACCCCCAACATGAGGCTTTAATTCACGATCCTGAGATCACGAGTCACATACTCTACCGACTGAGCCACCCAGGCGCCCCCACATAGGACATATTTTATATCTATCATTTGAACATATGGATTTAAACAGATTTGTCCTCGGGGCACCTGGCTGGCTCAGTTGGTAGAGCATGTGACTCTTGATCTCGGGGTTGTGAGTTCAAGCCCCATCTTGGGTGTAGAATTCACTTAAAAAATAAAATAAAATAAAGAACCATATTTGGCTAGTGGGTGCCTATTCAAGTTGCCTCTGAATCCTTTTGGCAAAATGTCTAGCTTCCTACTTTCTGATGTAACAGGCTTTCTGGTGTTCTAGGCTCATCACAAGTTTTAAACAGTTTTATTGGAGTATAACTGACATTATGTGTCTTTTAAAAATGTTTATTATATATATTATATATGTGTGTGTATATATATATATATATATTTTTTTTTTTTAATGTTTATTTTTGAGAGAGACAGAGTATGAGCAGGGGAGGGGCAGAGAAAGAAAGAGTCACAGAATCCGAAGCAGGCTCCAGGGTCTGAGCTGTCAGCACAGAGCCCGATGCGGGGCTTAAACTCACGAGGCCTTGAGATCATGACCTGTAAAATGTTTATTATAGTTTTGAGAAAGAGAGCACAAGTAGGGGTGGGGCAGAGAGAGAGGGAGACAGAGGACCCAAAGCAGGCTCTGTGCTGACCACAGAGAGCCCAATGCAGGGCTCGAAATCACAAACCGTGTGATCACGACCTCAGCTGAAGTCAGACGTGCAACTGACTGAGCCACCCAGGCGCCCCAACAATTTTATGTTCTGACGTGTGGTGTATATCGCGACAAAAATAGCGAACATATGTCTGTGACTCCAAAAGATTACTTGTGCTCCCTCACTATCCCACCCTCTTCTCCCTCCCTCTTCCCCAGGCACTCTCTGATCTGCCTTCTGTCATCATAGGTTAGTTTGCAGTTTATAGAATTTTCTATAAATGGAATTATATATGATGTCCTTTTTGTCTGGCTCCTTTGCCTCAGCATAATTATCTTGAGATTGATCCACATTGTGTGTATCATGAGTTGATTCCTTTTTCTGGCTGAGTAGTATTCCACTGTATGGATATACAACACTTTGATCATCCAGTCACCTGTTGATGAATATGTGGGTTGCTTCCAGTTTGGGGCAATTACAAATAAAGCTGCGATAAATATTCACATATAAGTCTTTGTATTGACATCTGCATTCATTTCTCTTGGGTGCAAATCTCAGAGTGGAATGGCTGGATCATAGAGTCGGTGTATATTTAACTTTGTAAGAAACTGCCAAAGTGTTTTCCAAAGTAGTTGTACCATTTTACTTCCCCACCCCCACCCCAGCAGGATGACATTTCTAGTTCCTCTACCTCCTTGGTAAGGTGATTCTTTATGAATCTATCCATTTTAACAGGTATGTAGTAGTATCTCATTGTGGTTTTAATTTGCATTTCCCTAGTGCCATATCTTTTGAATATCTTTTTGTATGCTTACTTGCTATCCTTACATCCCCTTGGTGCTCAAATCTTTTGTCCATTTTTTAAGCTTTTTTTTTTAATGTTTATTTATTTTGAGAGAGAGAGAGAGAGAGAGAGAGAGACAGAGCGTGAGCAAGGGAGGGGCAGAGAGAGGGGGAGACACAGAATCTGAAGCAGGCTCCAGACTCTGAGCTGTCAGCCCAGAGCCTGATGCGGGGCTCGAACTCACGAACTACAAGATCATGACCTGAGCCAAAGTCAGATGCTTAACTGACTGAGCCACCCAGGCACCACTCTGTTGCCTATTTTTAATTGGATTGCCTTTTTTTTTTTTTAAAGGAGAGAGAGCAGGAGAGAGGGAAAAAGGGAGAGAGAGAGAGAGAGATAGGGAGAGGGAGAGAATCTCAAGCAGGCTCCATGCCCAGTGCCAAGTCCAAAACAGGGCTCAATCCCATAACTCTGGGATCGTGACCTGAACCAAAATCAAGAGTCGGACACTCAACCGACTGAGCAACCCAGGTGCCCATGGATTGCTTTGTTTCTTAGTGTCGAATTTTGAGAGTTCTTCTGTTTTCTGGATATAAGCCCCTTATCATAATATATGTAGCTTCTCATGAGCTATGTGGCTTGTCTTTTCACTCATGTCTTTCAAAGAGCCCAAGTTCTTAATTTTAATAAAGTCAAGTTTATTGATTCTTTTCCTCTTTTACGGATCATGCTTTTGATATCATATCTAAGAGTTCCTTGCCTAGCCAAAAAAAAAAACCAAAACATTTTTCTTCTACATTTTCCAATAGAAATTTTATAGCTTTAAGTTTTACATCTAGGTCTCTGATCCCTTTTGGTGTTTGTTTGCTTGTTTGTTTAAGGAAGCTCTAGGCCCAGCCTAGGGCTTGAACTCACAACCGCAAGTCACATGCAGGATGCTTGGTTGCAGGAAGAGCATATGATTCTTGATCTAGAGGTCATGGGTTTGAACCCTACACTGGGTCTAGAGATTACTAAAAAAAAATAAATAAACTTAAAAAAAAAAAGAGTCACATGCTCTACTGACTGAGTCAGCCAAGCAGCCCTGGGTTCATTTTTGTGTATGACATGAGATATGGACAGAAGTTCTTCCTCCTTTTTTTTTTTTTTTGGATAGTTCATTGTTTCAGCACTGGAAATCACTGTGGTTTTTGTTGTCGTTGTCGTTGTTGTTGTCGAAAAGTCTATTCTTTTCCCATTGAATTACCTTTTGTAACTTGGTTGAAACTCAGTTGCTCTGGGGCGCCTGGGTGGCTCAGGTTGAGCGCCTGACCTTGGCTCAGGTCATGATCGCACTGTTCGTGAGTTTGAGCCCCGCATCGGACTCGCTGCTGTCAGTGCAGGGCCTGCTTCGGATCCTCTGTTCCCCTCTCTCTCTGCCCCTCCCCTGCACATGCTCTCTCTCTTTCACAAATAAACATTTTAAAACATCAGTTGTTCATTTATACGCAGAATTTTGACTTCTGCTTTCCTTTGACAAGCATTGTCCACATGGGAAGTGGATGGTTATAAATGTTATGGTGGCCCACAGTGGGCAAAACCAGGTACAGAAATTTGACATTTTGTCCTTCATGAAAATGTTCTCCACTTTGCCCTTCAGGGCACCCCCTCACCCCCACCCCCGGTCCTCACTCACCTCCTCTGTCTCTTTGCTTAGATTGCCTTATTTTGCCATGAAAGCCCAGCCTCTGTTATATCTCTGTTTTCATCAGTTTTGTGGACTGACTGGCTACCTCTCCCACATAATCTCTTCAGCTATGGAGATCTTTGGTTCTATTTTGTTCTGGACTAGAACAAGCCCACATTTTAGAACAGGTCTCCCAACGGTCACTCAATAGGTAAGGCAGCAGGACTTTGGCTACTGGCTAGTTGTAGGGTGAGTTAGACTCAGGGAACTACAGACCGCAAGAACTGGAAAGACTCATGGAAATCACGTAGTCCAGCCAGGGCCCAGAGGGGCTAGGCGGTGTGCCCAAGGTCCTTCAAAGGCAGATGGCAAATTCGCGGCCCAGCGGAAATGAGATCACTGGCAGGTGCCAGCCTTCCTGGGCTCACACCTTGGCTCCGGCTTTTGCATATTTAAAATCTGGTCATCTCATTTTAAGTTAAATATACTAAGTATATCCTATCGTGCGGAAAGAGAAACCGGAGAAAAGCGGTTCCCGTCAGCTTGGGGAAGTGAATCCTTCTGTGACCTCATCAAAATTTACCCTAAAGACACCTATTAAAAGCTTCTTTGGATTTCCCCTGCCTTCTCAGAGGAAGTAAATACCTCCTTGGCCTTGACCACATAGGGTTGGTATTTATCAACTCCTCCACCAATGATCTGTCCAATCACAGGCAAAAGAATCTCTTATTGCCCGAGCCGTCAGCTGTGCCACCAAGAAGAGTCCTGAGAGCCAGGAGGTAATTTGCTGTGGCTCTGTAGCCAGGCACGCCTTCCTTTGGGCCACAGTTTCTCTACCTATGAAGATGGAAGTGTTAGGGGCACCTGGGTGGCTCAGTCGGTGAAGTGTCCGACTTCGCACAGGTTATGATCTCGCTGTTCACGGGTTCGAGCCCCGCGTCGGGCTCTGCTGTCAGCTCAGAGCCTGCTTCAGATCCTCTGTCCACCCCCCCCATCCTCCCCTGCATGCGCTTTCTCTCTCTCTCTCAAAAATAAATAAACATTAAAAAAAGAGGGCGAGATGGAAATGTTGGACTACAGGGTGTCCAAGCTTTGCTGCCTCTGTGCTTCCAAAGGTATAAAAATATCTGCATTTTTAGTAGGCATCCCAAGGGTTCTCAACTTCAGCTGATGCCAGAATCATCTGGGGTGCTTATTTAAAAATGCGGGTACGCCTCCTTAGGGATACTCATTCTGATCAAGCAGGTCTAGCATGTGGCCCAGGAATAAGCATTTTGGTTGGTGGCCCATGTTTGGAGGAAGATTGAATTAAGGGGTACACATCTTAGTGGATCATCCCAGGCTCTCCTTATTTCTTTCTCCTTTCTTATGACTCTGGGTGAGATGAAGGGCCTCTATTCCCCATCATTTTTTTCCATCAAATATTTATTGAGGGTCTGCCTAGCCAGACACCGTTAAAAAAAATTTTTTTTATGTTTGTTTATTTTGGAGAGAGAGGGAGAGAGACAGAGTGTGAGTGGGGGAGGGACAGAAAGAGGGGGAGACAGAGAATCTGAAGCAGGTTCAAGGCTCTGAGCTGTCAGCACAGAGCCTGACGCGGGGCTCGAACCCACGAACCATGAGATCATGACCTGAGCTGAAGTCGAAGTTGGGACGCCCAACGGACTGCGCCACCCAGGCGCCCCCAGACACTGTTTTTAGATGCTGGAGATATAGCAATGAGCAAATCAGAATTTCTTCCCTTCTGGAGCTTTCTTTCACTTAGTAATACGTACCTGAGTTTCCTCCATATCTCTCTGTGGTGTGATAGCTTACTTCTTTTTAGAACCAATAGTTCACTGTCTGGATGCATCACACATTCACATACTGAAGCACATCTTGGTTGCTTCCACATTTTATTTACCTTTTTAAAGTTTATTTATTTATTTTTGAGAAAGGCAGAGACAGCATGGGCGGGAGGGGGCAGAGAGAGAGGGAGAGAGAGTGAATCCCAAGCAGGCTCTTTACCGCCAGGGGCTCGAACTCACGAACCATGAGATCATGACCTGAGCTGAAACCAAGAGGTGGACGCTTAATCGACCGAGCCACCCAGGTGCCCTGCTTCCACGTTTTAGTGATTATGAATAAAGCTTCTGTAAACATCTGGGTGTAGGTTTTTGTGTGCATGTAACTTTCCATCATTATCATTTACTTATTTTTTAAACTTTGGGGCTGTAAGTTTGAGAAAATCATCAAAGACCAACAACTGTAGGAGGGTTCTGGAGGAAGCTGGGGCAGCTTGCAAGGGGCCAAAGATAGGGGCATGTTTGACCAAGTTCCCTTTTCTGTCCTTTCAGATTCAGTAAATGATTCAAACACCAGCGTACTAACCAAAGGGCGGGAAAACACACACACACACACACACACACACACACGCACGAAAGAGGATTCACTGACCAGTAGCTTTCAAGAGCTGATGATTTCTTATGCATTTCAACTTTCTTCTGCTCTTGTCAGCAGAGCCAAACATCAAGAAGCTATCAGGAATGTCAATGTCAGCCCCAGGAGAAAGCTTTCCAAGTCTGCTGGAGGGGTCTCTGGGCTTCCAGCTTTCTGTGGTTTCCAGCATTTGGTTCTCTCTGACAAGATCATCCGCCTTCGTGGGTGACAACACCTCACCCATTACTCATTTCTGAGCTTCCCTGAGAAGGCGTTTCCTGCTGTGTCTGTGGGAAGCCCGTCGTCAGTCACCGCGTAACGCGCAGAGGAAGAGTGGGTGCAGTTCCATCACAGACGAAAGGCTGCTGTGCCCCAGGTCAACTGCAGACCACGTCTTCTTCCTCCACGACTTCTGATCTCACCAGACTCAAGAATGACTACTTCTGGGAACCTCAAACTTGGACGTAAAGTTGACAGTAAAAAAGACGAACGACCCAATAAACAAATTAGGCAAGAGAGCTGAACAGACATTTCACAAAGAAAGATACAAATGGGTAATAAGCAAAGCACAAAAGCACCCGACAGCATAAGCCCAAAGGAAGTGCAAATTTGAAATGGCAATAAGGCACCACTGCACATCCACCGCAGTGGCTAAAGGTGTAAAAGACGGATGACACCAAACGTTAGCAAAGCTGTGGGGCAACCGGAACTCCGGCCCAGAGATGATTTTTAAGTAATCTCTACCCCTAACATGGGGCTCAAATCCAAAACCCTGAGATCAAGAGTCCTGTGCTCCACCAACTGAGCCAGCCAGGCACCCCATTTTCAACTATTTTTTAAACGTTTATTTCTTTTTGAGAGAGAGAGAGAGAGAGAGAGAGAGAGAGACAGAGGATCTGAAGCAGGCTCTGTGCTGTCAGCACAGAGCCTGATGCAGGGCTCGAACTCACAAACTGCGAGATCATGACCCAAACCAAAACCAAGAGATGAACACTTAACCAACTGAGCCACCCAGGCGTCCCTCAACCATTTTTAAGTGTCCAATTTTGTGGCATTCACTCCATTTGCAATGTTGTGCAACCATCACCACTCTTTCTAAAATGTTTTTCTCACTCCAAACAGAAACCCTGTATCCATGACACAATAATTCCCCATTCCCCTCCTCTCCTGGCCCCTGGGAATCTTTTTTTTTTAATTATTATTTTTATTTTTTAAAATTTACATCCAAATTAGTTAGCATATCGTGCAACAATGATTTCAGGTGTAGATTCCTTAGTGCCCCTTACCCATTTAGCCCATCCCCCTCCCACCACCCTTCCCGTAACCCTCAGTTTGTTCTCCATATTTACGAGTCTCTTCTGTTTGGTCCCCCTCCCTGTTTTTATATTATTTTTGTTCCCCTTCCCTTATGTTCATCTGTTTTGTCCCTTAATTTTTTTTTAAACTTTTGAATGTTTTTATTATTGAGAGAGCATGAGCAGGGGAGAGGCAGAGAGAGAGAGGGAGACCCAGAATCCGAAGCAGGCTCCAGCCTCTGAGCTGTCAGCACAGAGCCCGATGCAGGGCTCAAACCCATGAATCATGAGATCATGACCTGAGCTGAAGTTGGACGCTTAACTGGCTGAGCCACCCAGGTGCCCCTGTTTTGTCTCTTAAAGTCCTCATATGAGTGAAGTCATATGATATTTTTCTTTCTCTAATTTCACTTAGCATAATAGCCTCCAGTTCCATCCACGTAGTTGCCAATGGCAAGATTTCATTCTTTTTGATCGCCGAGTAATACTCCATTGTGTGTATGTGTGTGTGTATATATATATATATATATATATATATACCACATCTTTATCCATTCATCCATTGATGGACATTTGGGCTCTTTCCATACTTTGGCTATTGTTGATAGGGCTGCTATAAACATGGGGGTGCACGCGTCCCTTCGAAACAGCACACCTGTATCCCGTGGATAAATGCAGAGTAGTGCAATTGCTGGGTCGTAGGGTAGTTCTATTTTTAGTTTTTTGAGGAACCTCCATACTGTTTTCCAGAGTGGCTGCACCAGCTTGCATTCCCATGGGAATCTTTAATCTACTTTCCAGGTCTATGGATTTACCTCTTTTAGATATTGCATGTAAGTGGAACCATACAATATTTGTCCTTTTGTGTCTGGTTTCTTTCATTTAACATAATGTTTTCAAGGTTCATCTACATTGTAGCACGAATCAGAATTTCATTCTTTTTTCTTTTACGTTTATTTATTCATTTTGGGAGGGGGAAGGGGCAGAGAGAGAAGGAGAGAGAAAGAATCCCAAGCAGGTTCTGCACCGTCAGTGTGGAGCCAGACGAGAGGCTTGAACACACGAACCACGAGATCATGACCTGAGCTGAAATCAAGAGTCAGGTGCTTAATGGACTGAGCCACCCAGGCACCCCAGAACTTCATTTTTCTATGTGGCTGAACAATATTCCATTTGCACGCATACACCTCATTTTGTTCATGCATTCGTCTTTTGATGGGTATTTGAATAGTTTGGCAATTGTGGACAATCCTGCAACAAACATTGGCTTGCAAGTATCTGAATCCTTATTTTCAATTCTTTCATCGGGTCCGTGCCTAGAGGTGGAATTGTTGAGTTATATCGTAATTCTATGTTTAGTTTTGTTTGTTTGTTTGTTTGTTTGTTTGTTTTTAGGAATCACCAAACTGGTTTCCATAGCAATTTCACATCCACACCAGCAATGTATGAGGGTTCCAACGTCTCCACATGCTTGTTAATACTTCTTTTCTATTTGTCTGATGCCACGTGCTTTTGCCTACACAATTTTCTCTTCTTTCCCCCAGCGTCTCTCTGAAGCCCTTCCTGACCCCATCTGAGTCTGTGTTTCACCCCCCACCCCCGCTTCCCCCATACCCTATCCCTGTCCTGAGACAGATCACTGGTCAGCTTCCTCCCTACGTTTTCAGCTCCCTGAAGGTTGGCGTTTGCCAACCTTCCCACTCTTCTGTCTCCAGCACCTAGCACAGATCCATGTTCAAAATGCTCAACACTTGGGGCACCCGGATTGCTCAGTCGGTAAAGCTACGGGGGAGCTTTCTACACGGAGGAGAGTTGAATGGAGAAAGACCGCGGGGCCTCTTTGGATGTCTTTTTTTGCGCACCTTTGGGGTGGGGATACACCTGCTTCTGAGGCACCTTGAGCTCTGGAGAAAAAGAGGTGTCCGAGAATGTGGAGGATGAACGCTTGGTAGACATGCATGAATGGTAGGGTTTCAGGATTAGATTCAGCCATGACAGTGACGGGGCCCTACAGTAACAGCGGTTAAATCCATCAAAGGGCAGGGGACACTGTCCAGGGCTGGTTAGGCCACTGTCTTCACGAACGTCCCACGGGCACAGAGGCCTAGTTCATCATGCCACCATCCCAGGCGTGGCTCTCACTGTCTGACCCCAGGCAGCGGCTGGAATTCTAGCAACAGGATGGAGGAAGGATTCGGAGGAGAAAGGGGTTCTGGGAGGGCTACGTGGAGCTCCCCCATGAGACTTTCACTTGAATCCTATTGGTGAGCATTCAGTCACAGGGCCACACCTAAAAGCTGGAGTGGCTGAGGGGCACCTGGGTGGCTCAGTCGGTTGAGCGTCTGACTTCAGCTCAGGTCATGATCTTGCGATTGGTGAGTTCAAGCCCCACATCCGGCTCTGTGCTGACGGCTCGGAGCCTGGGGCCTGCTTCGGATTCTGTGTCTCCGTCTCTCCCTGCCCCTCCCTCATTCCCACTCTGTTTCTTTCTCAAAAATAAATAAACATTACAAAAAATTAAATAAGTGTTAAAAATTTTTTTTAAAAAAAGTCATGTACAGGCTACAAATTGAGTGTTCCACTACTCTAGAAGAGGAGGGAAGGGGGGGGGGGAGGAGATGACAGCCCGTGGCTCAAACCATGAGATCATGACCAGAGCCGAAGTCAGATTAATGACTGAGCCACCCGGGCACCCCATGGACAGTCTTATTTTCTTATTTATTTATTTATTTTTAATTAAAAAAAAAATTTTTTTTTAACGTTTATTTATTTTTGAGACAGAGAGAGACAAAGCATGAACGGGGGAGGGGCAGAGAGAGAGGGAGACACAGAATCGGAAGCAGGCTCCAGGCTCCGAGCCATCAGCCCAGAGCCGGATGCGGGGCTCGAACTCACGGACCGCGAGATCGTGACCTGAGCCGAAGTCGGACGCTCAACCGACTGAGCCACCCAGGCGCCCCATTATTTTCTTATTTTTAAATATCCCACCCCCTTGTCAGCTGGATCCAGAACTCGGGCTGGGAAAGCAGGTCACCGTAGCTCTCCTGAGTCTGATAGGCCTCCCGAATGACAACTGGTGTGTTCGCTCTGAGCTCATGTAAGTGCCCCGAAGCGTAATGGGTGCAAACTTGGCCCTTGCCCTCACTCCTCCCCCGGTCCTGTCCTGCGCTTGGGAATCGAAGGGCACCGGGTGCCCCCTCATCTGTTCACTCCCGTTCGGGCCCGTTGAGCACTCCTGGCAGCGATTTCCGTGGTCGACCTGGTTCCTGGGGTGTGTGGCCTTCTGACTCTGGAACTGGCGGCACTGTCACTCTAGCTAGAGGCTGAGGGGAGCCCATTTACACCCCTCCCCGAGACCATCCGCCGCTCCTTTCCTCTCTGCTCTCGGTCAGCCCGAACCTGGAAACTACCCCACTTCGGGGCGTCTGTGTGTGACACCAGTGCGATCTCTGTAGTGACTCCCCTGTTGATATGCAAGCCAGCGCGTGAGAGGATTTCACGGTCTGTGCGTGGTGGGCGGTGGGGGGCAGATGGGACGTGGGCCAGCTCCTGCAGGAGGCTGTCTCGGGCCCCCACCAGGGACGAGTGGGCCCTCCCCGAAGCAGCAGGAGGTGCAGTGTTAGGAGAGGTGGGGGCTGGGACGCTGCTAGAGAGGAACCCGGACAGCCTCCTGCAAGGCGGAGAGACTCCCGGTGGGTCTTCCCGGCCTCTAACACAGACGGAGCAACAGCCACCTCGCAGCAGACGCCGAGGGTCCCACCGGTCTTGTAGATGAGTGGCATGAGGCAGGGTGAGTTTGGGAGGACAAGCACCGGTGCCCAGAACCAATCAGGATCACCTGGAAGGGGCTGATGGGGCCAGGGCAGTTCAAGGGCGTGAAGAGTTACGGCACAGCCCAGCCGGGTCCTCATGCCTTCGGGTCAGTCTCACGCCTTCACAGTCAGCTGGACTGTGTGCGTTCCGGTTCTGTGTGGCCACGTGACCTCGCGCTGGAACGTGATATGCGCCACTTCTACGCTTGGCTGGCCCATGAGGCCCCCCACGTTCTCTCCTCCCCGCCGCTGGCTGGATGCACTTGACATGCTGTACCACTGAGGTCGGGGGCGACGAGCTAAATGAGCAGCAAGAGAGCGCCGCTGCCGCTGCCCCGAGACCAGCACCTTGCAGTCCTCCAGTCGCCTCCGCCAGTTCCCTGGGGCCTCGCCCCCCTCCCCAGGCTCGCGGCTCAGGAGGGCACGGCTGGCAGGTTCTCTCGTAATTGTTCTGACCCTACCTCTTGTGCCCTTGGTCAGTCACTGGGCGCATGTTTGTGGAGATCGTCCTGTGGTTCGTTCAGGCCTCTGCTCAAATAGGAGTCCTCTCTCAGAGAAGCCCTCCCGAAATACAAATGGTAATCCCCTCGATTCCAGCACTTTCTCTTCCTGACAGCACTGTTTTTCTATATAGCTCCTGGGTCTCTCTTTTTTTTTTTTTTTTAATTTTTATTTTTGGGACAGAGAGAGACAGAGCATGAACGGGGGAGGGGCAGAGAGAGAGGGAGACACAGAATCGGAAACAGGCTCCAGGCTCCGAGCCATCAGCCCAGAGCCTGACGCGGGGCTCGAACTCACCGACCGCGAGATCGTGACCTGGCTGAAGTCGGACGCGCTTAACCGACTGCGCCACTCAGGCGCCCCATAAATGTGTATTTATTTTTGAGAGAGAAAGAGACAGAGTGTGAGCAGGGGAGGGGCAGAGAGAGAGGGAGACACAGAATCCAAAGCAGGCTCCAGGTTCCGAGCTGTCAGCACAGGGCCTGACACAGGGCTCAAACCCACAAACTGCGAGATCACGACCTGAGCCGAAGCCGGAAGATTAACCAACTGAGCCACCCAGGTGCCCCAAGATCTTTAAAACAAAAGAGCCTCAGGGGCGCCTGGGTGGCTCAGTTGGTTAAGTGTCTGACCTCCTGAGTGGTCATGATCTTGCGGTTTGTGAGTTCGAGCCCTGCATCGGGCTCTCTGCTGTCAGCACAGAGCCTGCTTCAGATCCTCTCTCTCTCTCTCTCTCTCTCTCTCTCTCTCTCTGTCTCTCTCTGCCCCTCTCCCCCAAAATAAATAAACGGTAAAAAAAAAAAAAAAAAAATTCAAAGGAGCCTCAGCGCTGGGAAGCAGCAGGCTTTTCATCTCTCCTTGGCCCTGGGGCCAGAGCTGTGCTATTCCAGATAGCCTTGGGAAGCAGATCGGCAAGCAAATCTTAAGTCAGGCACTTGCATTACAAGAGAGGAAACTTGTTGGGGCTTACAAGGACCCTTAGGACCCCTAGGCTGCTGCTGATTGAGTTGGGTAACCCTGGGGTAGGGAGGGCAGGGGAGCAGAGGGGGGCGCGGGGAGGATGTTGGGCTAGTGGAAGTTGAGGTGCTTGTGGGCAAATGTCTAGGAGCAGCGTGGCCTCCTCCCCTGTAGCTCAGGACATAAATCTGAACAGGGGACCCAGGAAGAGAGATTGTGGGCGTGGAGGCGGCCCTGAAGCCATGGCCCCGGCTGAGACCCCACACTTGCCACTCTTGGTGAGGAAACAGGGCCGAATTCTGCTGAGCCTGAGGAAGGCCAGGCCCTGAAGGCTGGACAAGGGGAGAGAAGGAAGCAACAGAGGTGGCGGCAGAAGGGGCAGGAGGCAAACCAGCGCTGGAGGTGCTCAGGCAGCCCATTTGTGCTGTGAGGACCCTCCCCGAGGCTATCCTTAGCCAGCCCCTCAGCCTCCACCCCACCCAGACTGTGGCCCCCCCTGCCCTGCCACACTTTCCCTCCTCTGCTGAGAAACCTTCCCAGATTCCAGGACCAAGTGCAGACTCCTGACCCTCAGGAAGGTGTGATGTAGGGGGAAGCGGGGAGGCCCAGGGCTTTATTCCAGGCTGTGTGACCTTGGGCAGGGCCTTAAACTCCAATTCCCCTGTCCATCTGTTTAAAAAAAAAAAAAAAAGCCAATGTCGCCGCCAGGTTGGCCTGAGGATCCATGATTGTGTGTAGGTGTTTTCAAACTTTTTTTTTTTTTAATTTTTAAAGCTTATTTATTTATTTTGAGAAAGAGAGAGACCATGAGCAGGGGAGGGGCAGAAAGAGAGCAAGAGAGAGAATCCCAAGCAGGCTCCACGCTATCGGCACCGAACCCGATGCAGGGCTTGAACCTACTGAACCGTGAGATCATGAGCTGAGCCGAAACCACGAGCTGGATGCTTAACCGACGGAGCCCCCCAGACACCCTGGTGTTTTCAAACTATGAAGTGCAATGGAACCGGTACTGATTACGATCTTGGCTTTCAAGGCCTTTTACAGTCTGAGCCTGGTTCTCTGGGTCAATTCCTCAACTCTTTGGCCCCCTAAGTTCCTTCTGAGTGTCCCTGGCTGTAGCCAGCATCCACTTTTCTCTCTGATCTGAGGCCAAGGGCTCTCTTCCTCTCTGCTTGTCTACTTATCCTCAGCCTGACGCCACAACTGACCCACGCCCCCCCTCCCTCCCCCGAGGAGCCTTTCCTGACCAGCTTCCCGTGAGCTCTTGCTCTGCCACAGCCTCAAAACCCCACATGCCTGCCTTCGCTCCAATTGACGTCGCTGGTCTCTTCGTCCAACTGAGGAGCTGCTCCCTGAAGCCAGGACCCCTCCTTGACCTGCCTGTGGCCCTGACCTCTGGCCACCACCACCAAGCCCAGCACCCCGTTTCAATAGCCACCTGCTGGCGGGGCTCATCTGCAGTCAGGAGCCGCAGAGCAGTGGTTAGGACCCAGACTCTGGGTGACCTTGGACAGTTTGCCTCCTATGCTTTGGGAGTAACCAGGAGGTGACCTTGTACAAGCTACCTTTCTCAGCCTCAAGAAAGTTTGAAAAGCTATGTGAGGGTTGCCCAGGATACTGTGGGCTCCTCGATGCCAGCTCCCACACCTGGGAATCCATGCATGCATGCCAGCCCACTTCCGGTCAGCCCTGTGCCCACCCATGGCTTCTGTTCTTGTTGAGGGCAAAGAAATTCATCCATAGTTTCCCTCTTTTGTGTTTCAACCTTTGACCCATTTGAAGGCTACCCTGGTGATCGTTGTGAGGTTCGACCCAGCTGTCTTTTTTCAGAAGGGTACCCGTTGTCCAGATTATATTTATTAAAAGGTCCATTGTTGGGGTGCCTGGGTGACTCAGTCGGATGAGCGTCTGACTCTTGATTTTGGTTCAGGCGAGGATCTCATGGTTCGTGAGTTCAAGCCCCACTTCAGGCTCTGCTGACAGGGCAGAGCCTGCTTGGGGTTCCCCCCCCCCCCTCAAATGAACATTAAAAAAAACAAGAAAGGTCCCTCTTCAGCTCTGAGATTTGAGAGGATGCATTTTACACTCTGAGTTTCCATATGCTGGGGGCCTGTTTCTGGGCTTTCCGTTCTGTTGCTGTTAGTGGCCCTGCTGGGCATGGCCGCCAGGCTCATTCCTGAGTCTTCCCAGGAGGTGGGGGTGTCCGATGCGCCACCCCTCTCCCACTGCTCTCCCTTCTCAAGTTCTCCTGGCTCTTCTACTTGTTCATGTTTTCAATGTAAACTTCAGATAGTTCCAGGAAAAAAGCCTCTGGGTGTTTTTATTTGGATCGTGTTCAATTTATAAACTACCTTTGGAAGAATTGACATCTTTATGACGTTGGGTTTTCCTCGCCAAGAACACAGCTTCGCCTTTTCAATTTCATGTCCTTTGGGAATGTCTCCAAGTTTTCCTCGGGGAGGTTTTGCACGTTTCTTGTGATGTTTATTTCCAGATATTTTATCTGTTTTGTTGACATTGGAGATCAGACCTTCTCTTCCAACACACCATCTCACGGGTGGGTGTTTACACGTAGGAAGGTATCGATTTCTCCATACGGGTTTTTATCTCACTTTCCTCCTGAATTCCTGGACTGTTTGAAGTGGTCTGGCAGTTGGTGTCATACAGATAAAATTGTTTTTAAATCTCAAGTTTAAACCCCACAACTAGGTGAGCTCTAAGAAGGCTCTTCCACTGCTTCTAGATCTCCCTGCACCGGGATCCCACAGAATGAGTTTAATGAGCAAATGACAGACTGAGAGATGGGGGGCTTAAATGGGATGCTTGATGACTCCTTGTCATGAAATCGCCTTAAATCTGTGCCAACATCTTATTTGCACAAAATTCTTTTTTTTTTTACTAAAAAAAAAATTTTTTTTTTTTACATTTTATTTATTTTTGAGAAACAGAGTGAGACAAAGCTTGAGCGGGGGAGGGGCAGAGAGAGAAGGAGACAGAATCTGAAGCGGGCTCCAGGCTCTGAGCGAGCAGTCAGCACAGAGCCTGATGCGGGGCTCGAACCCACAAACTGTGAGATCATGACCTGAGCCGAAGTCGGACGCTCAGCCGACTGAGCCACCCAGGCGCCCCACAAAATTCTTTTTTTTAAATATTTATTTTTGAGAGAGAGACACACAGAGCATGTGTGGGGGAGGGGCAGAGAGAGAGGGAGACACAGAATCCAAAGCAGATTCCAGGCTCTCAGCTGTCAGCACAGAGCCCGACGCGGGGCTCGAACTCACGAACTGCGAGATCATGACCTGAGCTGAAGTCAGATGCTTAACCGAGTCACCCAGGTGCCCCTCTTTTTTTTTTTTTTTATTCAAAACATTTTGTTCTAAGGGAGACAAGTTCTTTTACAAATGCTTTCTGCCCATAAAATTTCAATCACTTTTGTAGCCTGAGTAAAGTAACCTGTGAGGAGAGATTACCTTTTTCCGAACAAAATGCCAGATCTGTCAGGATGACTACTGTCAGGCTAAAAAATAAATTAATTTAAAAAGGGCAAAACAACACGTGTTGGCAAGGATGTGGAGAAATAGGAACCCCCATGTCCTGATGGTGGGAATGTAAATTGGTGCAGCCACTGCAGAAAACAGTATGGAGTTTCCCCCAAAACATTACAAATAGGCCTACCTAATGATCCAGTAATCCTACTTCTGGGTATTTATCCAAAATAATTGAACTCAGGATCTCAAAGAGATATCAGCACTCCCGTGTTCATTGCAAGGCTAGTCATAGTAGCCAAGACTTAGAAACAACCTAAATGTCCATCAACAGACGAGTGGATAAAGAACACGTCACACGCACACACAATGGAATACTACTCCTCCTTAATAAAAGGGAATTCTGCAATATGGGACAACAGGGATGAACACTGAGGACACTGTGCTAAGTGAAACAAGCCAGTCATGGGAGGACAAATAGTGGATGCTTCCACTTACATGAGTCTAAAATATCAAATTCATAGAATCAAAGACTAAAATGGTTAATCAGCAGGCATTAGGTTTCAGTTAAGCAAGATGAGTAAGTTCTAGAGATCTGCTATGCGACACGGTACCTATCGGTCAATGATAACGTATTGTACACATGAACATTTAAGAGGGGAGCGGCGCCCTGGGTGGCTCAGTCGGTTGAGGTTCCTGACTTTGGCTCAGGTCACGATCCTGCAGTTTGTGGGTTTGAGCCCTGCGTCGGGCTGTGTGCTGACAGCTCAGAGCCTGGAGCCTGCTTTGGATTCTAGGTCTCCCTCTCATTCCTCTCTCCCCGACTTGTGCTCTGTCTCTCTCTCAAAAATAATAAACATTAAGAAAAAAGAAAAAAATTTTTTTTTCAACATTTTTTATTTATTTTTGGGACAGAGAGAGACAGAGCATGAACGGGGGAGGGGCAGAGAGAGAGGGAGACACAGAATCGGAAACAGGCTCCAGGCTCCGGGCCATCAGCCCAGAGCCCGACGCGGGGCTCGAACTCACGGACCGCGAGATCGTGACCTGGCTGAAGTCGGACGCTTAACCGACTGCGCCACCCAGGCGCCCCAAGAAAAAAGAAAATTTAAGAGGGGAGATCTTGTGCTAAGTTTTCTTATCACAATAAAAAAAGAAACAAGCGTTGTTGGCTAAAATAGCTGGTTCTGGAAGCTCATGGAAGAGGGGAAGTGGGAAATACACATTTAAGGGAAAACAATTCTTTGCAAAGCTCCCGGAGGATTCTACTGCAGGATGAGACTGGCTCTAGCCCATCCTCCTCCTTTGATAGGATGGGCCAGGGATCAGACGCCCAGAGGCAGTAATGAGGGTCTTGTCCAAGCCCTTAGAGCCTCACTTCCTTGTGGAGTCATCCTGTTTCAGTGCTAGTAGGTATAGACCAGAGAGAACGCGGTCTTCCTACTCTCCAGCTGCACCCCTTACCCTAAGAGGTGAAAACAAGGGGCAGATGCATTTAAAAAACATTACTAATTGGTTTTCCTCCAAATCCTTGCTGCCTTTTCTGGCCTGGCAGGCAGGTCTGAACTTCAGAAAAAGATGGCTGGACTTCCCCCCAACCTTCTACCCTTGAAGACTCCTAAAGCAGCTGGATGTGGTGGGGGAAAGCTTTGAAGTCTGTCTCCGTCAGCAGGCTGCTAGAGCAAAATACCAGAGACTGGCGAGTCTGAGATCACAGTGCTGGCAGATTCAGTTCTTGGTGAGGGCTCTCTTCCAGGCTTGAGACGCTGCGGCCTCGCTGTTGTCTCACAAGGTGGAGAGAGAAAGCTCTGGTTATAAAGGCTCTAACCCAACATGAGGACCCCACCCCCATGACCTCACCTAATCTAATTCCCTCCCAAAGGGCCTGCCTCCTCATACCATCACACTGGGGGTTAGGGCTTCAATATTTGGATGGCGGGGGAGGGGACACCGACATTCAGTCCATGGCAAAGTTCGTAGTCCTAGCTCCGGATCCTACGAGTTGTGTAACCTTGGGCGAGTTACCCAACGCCTCAGACCTTATTTCCTCATCAATATGATGGAATACAAAGTCTGCCTCCTAGGGTTTTGGGAGAAGTGAGTAATACATAAGATGTCAAGCACGATACCAGAAATAGGGTATTTGCTCAATACAGGTTTCTCCTCTCTGTCCATCTGCGGCAGAGGCTGGCTGTCATCTTCTCCTCTCACATTTCTCATCTCACAGTTTGTGAGTTCAAGCTCTGAGTTAGGTTCTGCACTGACGGTTCGCTCTCTCCCTAGCCCCCTGCCCCTCCGCCACTCACGCTCCCACTCTCTCTCAAAATAAACTAAAAACAAAACCACCAAATGAACGCACGCTTCAAGAGCATATACAGCGTCTCCCTGTTCTTTAGTGTAAAACAGGGCTCAGGCCTGGAGAATGTGCATTTCATGGAAACATGGTGTCTTGGGGGGAATGAAAGCATTTCTAAGGCACCAGATACCATTCCATGTTCATTCTTCCCAGTTATCCAGGCGCTCTGGTGAAGCAGAGCTCCATCCACACATCGCCGAGTGTAAGCAGGTCAAGGGGGCAAGACGAGGAAAGGCAGACTTCCTGTGCCCCTGGCCTTATCTCTTTCCATGACGTCAGTGTCTGTGCCCTCAAGCACCATCTTGGAGTACCTGAAGGTGGGGTCTGGTGCTGCAGAGACTGCCTTGAAGCCCTCGATGGGAGCTGTCAGCACTGCTCCCTCTGCGATCCTGTTTGAAAATGAGCCTGTTACCAGTGAGCCAGGGCGTACTGGACCTCCTGCTGCTGCAGGGCCACCGCAGTGAGTGCAGTAGGAGGAAGTCTCAAGGCCACTTGTCCGCCTAACTCGCCTAACTCGTAGGCATCAAACGCAGCTGAGCTGTCCATGGTGCATGCCTCCCCAGGAATTACACATTCATGGTGGAAGGGGATCCAAACACCAAGAAACCTGTGACCAAACTCTGCAAAAGCATCACCGTTCCCATTAATTCCAGTGCTGTTCTGACGCAATGAGTCAAACAGAGCAAAAAGCCACAAGGAGGGTGATGGGCAGGGCCTCAAGTTCTCACTAAAATGGCCCCACTTTGGGAACAACTGCTCAGCTTCGGAGTAGCCAGCACAGGTGGTCCAGGAGACCAGCGGTCCAGTATCCACTGAGGTCATCGAAGAAATGCGAATTGAAAACTACTGCACAAGTAGGGCAGCCACAAATGAGGTAGTGTGCTGAACTGTATTTAAGAACTAGACCACGAACACGGGGCCCCTGGGTGGCTGAGTCGGTTAAGCGTCCTACTCTTGGTTTTGGCTTAGGTCATGATCTCATGGTACATGAGTT
This sequence comes from Panthera uncia, assembly GCF_023721935.1. Taxonomy (NCBI): domain Eukaryota; kingdom Metazoa; phylum Chordata; class Mammalia; order Carnivora; family Felidae; genus Panthera; species Panthera uncia. The sequence continues at coordinate 5,768,613 of NC_064814.1, read as the reverse complement.
TGAACCCGGCACGGGGCTCTGCATGGACAGTGTGGAGCCTGCTTGGGATTCTCTCTCTCCCTCTGCCCCTCCCACACTCTCTCACTCTCAAAATAAATAACTTAAAAAAAAAAAAAAAAAAAAAGATTCTGTCTCCCTCCTTCTTCCTCTCCCCCACTGGCACAGTCTCCCTATCTTTTGCTCTCAAAAACAAAACACAACAACAACAAACATAAAACACACACAACACAGACCAAGAAATTCCTTGGGTTCAATTTCCATCAGGCTCTCCCCAAACAACACTTGTTTGGTCTAGGACAGCCAGCATGATGTGGTCAGACACTCCTGGTCTCACCTTGCAACAGCCAGCTGAACAGACGCTTTTTTTAGCTACTTAGCACATGGAGACTGCTTCAACACACAGCATTCTGTGCCTCTGTCCTTTATTTAAGGGAGGGAGAGAGGGGATGAGAACCAAAGAAGCCATGCTCTTTTGGTTAAGCATCTGACTTGGGCTCAGGTCATGATCTCACAGTTCGCAGGCTCAAGCCCCACATCGGGCTCTCTGCTGTCAGCAAGGAGCCTGCTTCAGATCCTCTGTTCCCCCTAATCTCTCTGCCCCTTCCCCTGCTCACGCGCTCTCAAACATAAACGTTAAAAAAAAACCCCAAAACACCAGGCATGCCTGGCTGTGCCCTCAAGCATCTCGGAGCACCCAAGGGTGGGGTCCAGGCATCCACATTGTGAACAAGCCCCCCAGGGACCCTGATGAACAGCTGAGTATGGGCATCCCTAATTCAGGGGCCCAGCAAAACCCACATGCTCCCCAAGGGGTTAGGTGAGTCAGAAAACAGGACACAGGAGTCCTGACACCGGACGTAGCTTTTAGGTTTTTACTTTAAGACGAAAGGGGGAAAAAAAGAGAAAAGATACAGAGTGAAGAATTCATTGTATGTTTATTATTCACAGTTAATCACTACCTACCAAATGCTATCCGCAGAGTTAAAGGATTAAGTACATAAGTCTTTTTATTTAAACACTGATTTTTTTTTTTAAATATATACACACAAAACTTAGTTTAGCAAGGCTTCATGATATACACCAATTCCAAAATAAAACAATCAAATGGTCCAGGTGTAGAATGCCAGAGATTCCTCTTATCATCACCAAGGAAAGGAGAAGCTACCAGAAAGGGCGTGAGGTGGCAGATGCTCCATCCAGAAGAGCAGCCGCCTCTGGGGCCTCTGAGTACTCCGGGCCGAGTCCCGCTCCATAACCAAAGTCCAGGGAAGACTCCAACCTCCAACCAATTGGAGACTTCAGAATCCAAAGGCCGTCACCAACTCCGAGCAGCCCCATTTTTTGTTGCAGGAATGGGATCAGGTGGAGAAAGTTCACAGGCACATCACTATGAGGGGCAAGCAGCTGACAAGGCGTGCAGAGAGAGCTCTGCCATGGACACGGCCTTCCTACATTTCCCACTTGTCCTTCCCCAAACAGTCCCTGCCTCACGGAGACACTTCCTTGGGGGGGGGGGGAGCAGCTATAAACACAGCCCACTGGGGACAGAGACACGAAAACCCAGCCACTTCATCAACGCTGCCCCAGTGCTCGCCTGGGCAGGTTAGGGAGGCAGCACAAACGAAGAAAGCCACGAACAGACACCTCTGTTTCAGAGCAAGAAAAATGGAAGCTCTCATTTTCTACCCCAGTGCTGGAACACAGTACAACCTGGGACAGTCACAGAGGGACGTTTTAATTTCCTTGGGCTTTCCTGTTTGGAACTTGCTGGCTCTAGGGTTTTGTGTCTGGAGGGGGTGGGGGGAGGGACGGTGGGCGCTCTGGAGTTGAGGAGGGGCAGACAACAGCCTAGATCACAAGGTCAAGGACTCTGACCCCCCTCCTCCCTAGGTTAGATCCAGTCCCATGTGGGAGAAGCTGTAACCTCTCCTCCTTCCCCGGCAGCAGGCGCCACTGCAGACCCCAGAGGGCTGACAAATATTAAAGCTGAACCTTCCAGGCTCGTGGCTGCGGACAGGCAGAAATGCCCACACCCTCCACCTGCGCTGGCCTCCTCTCCTCTACCCCACTTCCTCTCTCCCTCCCCCTACCCAGGGAGGATGATGTACACAGAGTAGGAGACAAATTGGCTGAAAAGCTCTGGACTGTCTTTAACTTATTTTAAAACAAATAAAAAAAAAAAAAACACCACTCATAAGCAACTCTTGAAATAAGGAAAAAGGCACTATGAAAAATCAACGTGCTTAATGATACCATGTGGAGAGAAAACAACATAGAAAAGAGACAAAGGTTTTCAGGTTGACTTTTCTCGGGAAGCCGTGAGGGGCCAACAGTCCTTCCTTTTGCCCTGCTCCATTTCCAACTGTGTCACAAGACGCTGGGGCTGGGGGCCGCCCCTCTGGCAGAAGGTGACCAGCAGGGGCTGCCACCCACTGCCCTCTCCTCTGTGCATCGACGAGGAGCACGACGACGGCTGTTCTTTCTTTCTTCTGTCATTCCGACTACGACAGACAGTTTGCATAGAGAAAATACCAGCCTGCTTGGTTTCTTTTCTTTTATTATTGGCATCAGCTAGGACTATATGTGGTATTAGACGTCATGCACTGATGGACAGAAGAGGAAAAGGATGAAAAAGAGGAGAAAGGAGCAGCGGTGAAAATTTGTAATAAAAACTCTTTTCTTAATTTATAGGTAAGTTTTGGCATTTTTATATCCAACACCCCCTCCCGCCCCCCCAAAGTTCCAACCAAAGTGAGAGGGTCACCAGGTGACCCAGCCAGGTGTTCTGAGCTCCCTCACGGGCTGCTGTTAAGGCAGCTCGTGGGTTTAAATCTTTTGTATGTGTTTTAAATTTTTCACTTTCTTTAAATAATCTCTTCTTGATTCTTAGACGTTCCGGTTCACAGGGGTGACGTAATTGCGGGGAAACATGCCGGTCTGCCCGTGGCAGGCCCCTTTCCACCAGTTGGGATCTGAGTTATCCATGACGTGGATAAAGTCTCCCCGACGGAATCCCAGCTCTCCATCCTCCTGGGGATCAAAGTCAAAGAGGGCCTGGACGTATGTTGGTTGCTGCAGAAGAGGGGCAGGGAAAGAGCACATGCTGGGTCTCTGCTCACAGCCAGCCCCCTGCTAGGTGGGGCTGGTCACAAGGGCGCAACAGATGTGTGTGACTCTTTATGTCTCCTGAGATGACCTCCCATTTCTCCTCCCCCTCCATTTATCCTTATAGGTCCTACATCTACTCTCGTGGGTACAGAGTACTTTCACCAAAGCCCACAACACGCCAGAACACGCTGGAGTCTATTCCGCCACGGCGGCCAGGGCACCACACCATCGAAGCAAGTACTGCTTTCTCAGGGAAGGAACTTGGGAAACAGCAATCAGGCTTTGGTTTACAACTCCAGGCTTTGAAAAGGCTTTACTTCCCATCACTTTATTGCTTATGAAGTCCTTAAGGTTTTACAGAGTCAATAGCTTAAATAAAGTAAGGTGGAGGGCCACCTGGGTGGCTCAGTCGGTTAAGTGTCCGACTCTTAATTTCTGCTTAGGTCAGTTCGAGCTCCACATCGGGCTCTGTGCTGTCCGTGCACAGCCTGCCTGGCATTCTCTCTCTGCCCCTCCCCCCCACTCACGCTCTTCAGGATAAAAACTTTAAATAAATAAATAAAACAAACAGGGGCGCCTGGGCGGCTCAGTCGGTTAAGCGTCTGACTTCAGCTCAGGTCATGATCTCATGGTTCGTGAGTTCGAGCCCGGTGTCGGGCTCTGTGCTGACAGCTCGGAGCCTGGAGCCTGCTTCGGATTCTGTGTCTCCCTCTCTCCCTGCCCCTCCCCTGCTCATGCTCTGTCTCTGTCTCAAAAATAAATAAAAACATTAAAAAAATTTGTTTTAAACAAACAAAAGTGGAGCTCCCCGTAACATAGGAATACAGGAATGAGCGTGGACTCCACTCCCTCAACAAGCGAGTTTTCCCTCCTAACTTGCTTCCAGCGATACAATATTGGACAGTGTTAAAGACCGTTTCCCTAGAGAGACATAGGTGGTAACCAGCAACGCACTGCCTCAGCCGAGGGAGCCTCTGGAAAAGGCAAAGCTATTTTGTTTCAACCACAAACCTTTAACATGAGCTAAAGGTAGTATTTTGAACAGTGAGCACAGAAGCCCTGGCGGTAACCCTGAGAAGGTACTGGCCTGCCCGAGGAGCTACTCTGAATCGCTCAAAGTGATCCCAGTCTCTCTGGTGAGGCTTACCTGCGGCACCTGTTCTATGTCCCGGAGGAATATCTGCTGGTTTCTGGACACGGATGTAGATCTGTGGTAATCTACCAGCTCATTCAAAGAGTTGAATTTCACCACCCAGAGGAAGTACTTCCCAGCTCCATCTCGGAGCACCTTGAAGTGCTGCACGTCATTCCCAAACCTGGGGGCGCAGAGAACAGGTCAGAGGGCTCTGTCCTGGCTCCCTGGGGGTCACCGGCCCATCAGATCAAGGAGGGGTCTCGTGAGGACTAGCATTCTGGCAACACTCCTCACAGGCTGAGGCACAAGAAGACTCCCTCGCTGGAGAGTTAGGACACCAAGTGCTCCTGAGAAGCCTCTAGGGGACTGATGCTTACCAGTGATGACAGGAAGTACCCTGGCCAGATAGGGAAACCCTGTCCATCAGGTCAATTCTGAAGATGTTTGTAAAACAGAAGAGAATGGCCTAACCTATGGCAGGCCTCTGCGTGCCCTGCACTGTACCACATCAAACAGAACCTCATTCAAGGCAAAGAATGTGACTTCGTTAACTTTTCAAGCAAAAAAATAATTAAAACCTTATGTGAGATTTCAAGATGACAAAAGGTGGGACAGGAAGGAGAGAGAGAGGAGGGACTGGACATACTTTCAACAACTTTCCCGGAACTGGGACAGTTTAGTCATGATTCCTGCGTAGGGATTTTAGTTCTACTCACGGGAGAAAAGCATCAGAACAAAAGAACGTAGCAGAACAGTAAGTCCAAGAGGCTTGCCTATCACCCTCTTCCATCAGCCCACAGAAGTGGGACCGCGACTGGGTGCTGACCGCCCCTGACCACAGTGCTACGTGGCTGGGAGCAGCAGCTCAGCAAGGCTCTGCCTGTCCTGCTCACTGCTGGGTCCTCAGCCCTCACCAGGTACTTGATGAACATCTGTAAATGAAGGACAGCGTCTCTTCTCTCCTTCAGTCTCAAAGGGGGAAAGAAATGGAAAAACTTCTTAAAAACCACCCAGCAGGTGGCAGCACTGGGCCTCAAGCAGGGGATTCCATGAGTTCAGAAACCGTGTTGCTATTTCATGGGAATCCCTGTGTGCCGCGAGGAAGGAGGCCACATTCAAGAGACACTTCTGACTCCACAGAAGCCACAGAAGCCTACCCCCCACCGGTGTGAGGCAGACAGTTTCTAAAAGGTGTACTGGGACCCAGACAGTGAGCTGTTACCTGCCACAGTGTTTTCCATCACTGACTCACATCTTGACAACAGAGAAACGTCTCAGAGACTGTGGATTCTTGAATCTCCTTTGAGAAGGTTTTTTTTTTCCTCAGTGTTTATTTATTCTGAGAGAGAGAGAGGGAGGGGCAGAGAGAGACGGAGAGAGAGAATCTCAAGCAGGCTCTGCACTTGCGGCACAGAGACCAATGTGGGGCTTGATCCTCTGAACCGTGAGACCATGGCCCTGCGTATCTTGAGGTGCAATTACTACCTTGATGTTTCTTGTTATCCTGTGTTTCATCATCTGTTTCCTTACGTTTTATGCTGATCTGAGTAGAAATCAAACCCTATCAAACGAGGAGGACAGGTAGTTACTCGTGGGTTAGTTCTGAGTGACGGCCACCACCATGGCAGGTGGTATGAGGTTGGAGGCCTTGATTACCAGTAAGTACTGTGCATGCTCATGCGGTAGCCACTGGCAATCTCCTGAAACCATTCCGTTTTATCAAATAAAACTTTAGGGGCGCCTGGGTGGCTCAGTCGGTTAAGCGTCCGACTTCAGCTCAGGTCACTATCTCGCGGTCTGTGAGTTCGAGCCCCCATGTCCGGCTCTGGGCTGATGGCTCAGAGCCTGGAGCCTGCTTCCGATTCTGTGTCTCCCTCTCTCTCTGCCCCTCCCCCGTTCATGCTCTCTCTCTGTCTCAAAAATAAATAAACGTTAAAAAAATTAAAAAAAACCCAAACTTTAAAGAGCCCATGCATTTACTGTTTCAAAAATAAAATTTGAAACAGATGTTATTACTACCTTCAACAACACAAACACCTAGGGGGCACCTGGGTGGCTCAGTGGGTTAAGCATCTGACTCTTGATTTCGGCTCAGGTCATGATCCCAGGGTCGTGGGATGCAGCCCCACATTGAGCTCTCAGCTGACAGCCGGAGCCTGCTTGGGATTTTCTCTGCCTCTCTCTCTCAAATAAATGAAACTTAAAAAAAAAAAAAAAAAAAAAAAAAAAAAAAAAAAAAAAAAAAGGCATTGGTAGAAGAGGAAAATTCTGATGATAATAATTAGACCCGGTTTGACTTTTTCATGTTGGGACTAAAAAAACTCACTCTATAGGACACTGATCTGTGAAGTACTGTATCACAAAAAACTGCCTCCCATACCTTCAGTGAGGAAAGGAACACAAAAATTCAGTTTAAATCTACGTTTCCAAAAATCGTACTGGTTCCTAAAATGAAACAAGATATTCAGTTGATTCTGGAAACTGAAATATCTACATTCTGTGCAAATGGCAAATAAATCGTCTTACGGGCTTCGCTTAAAACTAATCAATGTAGGGGTGCCTGGGTGGCTCAGTTGGTTAAGCATCTGACTTAAGTTCAGGTCATGATCTCATGGTTTGTGAATTCAAGTCCCATGTCGGGTTCTGTGCTGACAGCTAATAGCCTGGAGCCTGAAGGCTTAGGATTCTGTGTCTCCCTCCCTGTCTATCCCTACCCTGTTCATGCTCTGTCTCTCTCTCTCAAAAATAAATACACATTAAAAAAATTAACTTTCAAGTTTTTATTTAAATTCTAGTTAGTTAACATATAGTGTAATATTAGTTTCAGGAGAATTTAATGACTCATCACTTACATACAACACCCAGTGATCTGGGTCTGTATGTAACCTAATCACACTGTCGTATAAATGATGTATAAGTGATGTGTAAGATTCCCAGGGCAGGGGTGCCTATGATAATACATTAAATGGAAAAAGATGGAGTCAAAACACATATGGAAATGACAGTTTGATTAAAAATCCTTATTTCACAGATGAGAAGCGATTTGCTCTGAATCCTCAAGGTTCCAACTTCTAGCCTCCATGATTCCTTGAGTGGTAAAATTCCCACCTTCCCCATTCGTTCCCTGCTTTCCAGTTCCCCTTCACATTTATATCTACCACAGGGGAAAGCAAAACACCCTCAAACCCTTGTGTTAACCTTTTAAAGGTAAAGTGAGAGGCCCAGGACGGTGTAGACTCAAGCTAGGCATCACCAGCTGAACACTAGAGTCACGGGGCTCTAAACTCAGTGCTGGTAGAACTAATTTTTAAGAGGAGCCAGAAATTACTATTTTAATGTAAAACTTTCTGATTCGGTAAAACACAGTTTAGGCCTATCCTTTACCAGTTGCCAACCTTTGGTGTGTGTAGCCAGACACCCGGCCTGTGGCTTCACAATTCAGATCATCAGAGAGAGGACTCCAGGAGGCCAGAGCGGGAAGTACTTACTTGACGGAGAGGGAGAAGTCCCCAGGGGCACTCTCACTCTCTCGGATAAGAAAGGCCCCATCATGCCGCTGTTTGCTAAGCATTTCTTCTGCTTTGGCTCTGGGGATTTTGCCAAAAAACCACCTAAGGAAGGAAGACAAGCCAGTCAACATCTGCTTCCCCACAAAGAAACGGGATATCCAGCCTCCGAAATGTGAGTAACAGAACACTCCTTGCCAAAGGAAGGGGCCTCCCTCTTTACCCTCTAGTGTCAACATGCCCCACAAAGCCATTCAAGTCAGCTACTCCCTTGAGAGATGGACCATCTCCCTTCAAATGACTGTTCCCTACCCTACTCTCCAGAAAGTGACTCATAAGGCATGATCGTGGGCCACTCTTCCTATAGAGGAAGACACTTAAAGATGGGCCTCCCGGGCCAAAGCCCACTGGGCTCCCTACTGACTCATCAGCAGGGCACTGGGGAAAGCCCGGGTCTGTCAATATGAAGCACGGAAGAACCACATAAGGAGAGACAGGCCTCTACTTGCAGCCATTTGCCAAGGTCACGGTTTTGCTACAGTGGGATTAAGGGAAATGGAGGTAGGAAACCGGAAGGCCCAGAAACTCGAGACAGGGCTACTTCTTGTAATGGCCCAAGGCAAAGAGAGTCAGGCTCTGAGAGAGCAGCCTCTGCTATCACAAAGGCTGGCACTCCTCTTGAGGCCCCGCTCTCTGCCATCACTGCTCAGAGTTGGCCTCTAGGAACCATCAGGAACATTATAATTTATCCTATGCAGAGGCAGCTAGTGGCAAAATTCAGCTTTTCATTTGGAGGTTACAGATTCTTCTGCTCTCAATGCTAATTCACCTTGGCCACAAGAAAAAGTGGGTGAATTCATGCAAAACTATGGGAGTATCTGGCCTGTGGAGGAGGAGGAGGAGGAGGAGGAGGAGGAGGAGGAGGAGGACGACGACGACCACCACCACCACCACCGGTGAAAAGAGCTTAAAGTCATAGCTGCCTATTTCACACAAAAACCATTACTAATTAGGATGAGTGAACTGTGAAAACAATACTCTTTTCAAATTTGTCTTTAACGTGTTATTATTTTAAAAAGCAATGATGGGGGGCCTGGGTGGCTCAATCAGTTAAGTATCCAACTCCTGATTCCGGCTAAGGTCATGGATCTCACAGTTTGGGAGATCAAGCGCCATGCTGACGGTGTGGAGGTGTGGAGCCTACTTGGGATATTCTCTCTCTCTCTCTGCCCCTCCCTGGCTCGCTTTCTCTCTCAAAATAAACAAACACACATTTAAAAAAATAAAAAGCAATGGTATTACTTAGAGCTAATAAAGATCTATCTGCTTCATCAGACTCTTTACATGGTACTTTGGAAGTCTGTTTATATATACAAGCTGTAATAACAAAGGTACCAAAAAGTCCGTTAAACTAATAAATCTAACTTCTACCTTACAAGTACGGAATCTCTAAAGTAACAGACTAAAAAAATTTTTTTTAATGTTTTTATTTATTTTTGAGACAGAGAGGGACAGAGCATGAGCAGGGGAGGGGCAGAGAGAGAGGAAGACACAGAACCTGAAGCAGGCTCCAGGCTCTGAGCTGTCAGCACAGAGCCCGACACGGGGCTCAAACTCACGGACTGTGAGAACATGACCCGAGCTGAAGTCAGACGCTTAACCGACTGAGCCACCCAGGCGCCCCTCTAAAGTAACATACTATACTGATATTCAAACAGAGTGAGCTGCTAGGGAAGATATGTTCAGAAGCTGCTATTAGCTGGATTCACCTTTAAACACTCCTAAACCTACCTTCCTGTGTCTTCCTCATGTTGAGTACTATAATGCCAGGTTGCTGAGGAGCTGCTACGAGCTAGCTTCTGGCTCCTACAAGTAACTCAAGGGTAAGTCCTCCAGGCCTGGAAGTCAGGCCGCACGAGAGACGTCACATATTAATACAACAGAATGATCTCCAACTATGAAAGGGCAGCTGACTGTACTGAGACCATTAACACATTTTCTATTTCAATCTCTAGTGCTTTCAAATGTGGGATGCACTTGCAGGCAGTAAGCATCTGACTCGGGGCTGGGGGGGGGGGGTCACTCAACAGCCGCTCTCTCTTCCTCCTAATCCCCCACATCTTCCCACCAAGCAGATATTGTCCCTTCTCCTCCCGTTTTAAAGTATAAATAATATGAATTTTAAAATAGCATAGATATTCGTCGAGTAAAAATAAAAAGCAAGACTTCCCTCAAAGTCCCCACAGCAGCAACTGTCAGCAGTTATGGGGGGTCGATTTTAGACCCTTGCTTCCGACGCACAAATTCGTAGATCTGGCCAGTGTCTTCCTGCCCCAGCTTAAAACTAACTCAGTTTTGTTTTCAGTTAAAAAAGATAAACTTGGGCCACCTGGGTGGCTCAGTCGGTTGAGCGTCCAACTTCAGCTCAGGTCATGATCTCGTAGTTGACGAGTTCGAGCCCCACATCAGGCTCTGTGCTGACAGCTCAGAGCCTGGAGCCTGTTTCAGATTCTGTGTCTCCTTCTCTCTCTGACCCTCCCCCATTCATGCTCTGTCTCTGTCTCAAAAACAAATAAACGGGGGCACCTGGATGGCTCAGTTGGTTAAGCGTCCGACTTCAGCTCAGGTCACGATCTCGCGGTCCGTGAGTTCGAGCCCCGCGTTGGGCTCTGGGCTGATGGCTCGGAGCCTGGAGCCTGCTTCCAATTCTGTGTCTCCCTCTCTCTCTACCCCTCCCCTGTTCATGCTCTGTCTCGCTCTCTCTCAAAAATAAATAAATGTTAAAAAAAAAATAATTTTAAAAAAAGGATAAACTGTAGTGAAATAAAGTACTCTGTATTGGGATTTTTACAAAGTAAACACACTCATTATAAGCACCCAGATGGAAAAACAGAAAATTAGCTGGAGACCATTTTACACTTCTTTTGTATCTGCTTCCGTTTTTACTAAACTAACTCTCTCTCTCTCTCTGTCTCTGTCTCCCCAGTTAACGACATTTAAATAGTGACACGTATATGTAACAACATGACTACGGTCACAATCTTTTAAATCTTTCAAAGTTGGGTTTATACTCTGACACAAATAGCAAAGGAGAAAGCTAACAAGAGGAAGTGGCTCATGTCCAATTTAATTCTTTACTATACCCCACAGGCTCCCATCCACATGCACTCAGTGTGAAAAGCACGGATCTGGATCCACCCCCAGTATGTACACAACCCGTGCTGCAACACTTCTGCCACCAATCACTTGGTAGTCTGTTTAATTTGTTAACCTGAATGCTGTATTAGAACGTACTCCATTTGAAACTTCCCTCCTCCTAACAAAAACTAAAGGTAGGGGGACAACAGGAAGGAGGGGAGAGGGAAGGGGGGCTTAATCCCCTGTGCTCTCCCACAGCTATGGGAGCGACGTGGACCCTGTACCTATGGATGACCAGTCAGAGCAGTCCTGAACAGAATACGTGTCCATGAGGCCAACTGCTGCAAAGACCCATGGCCACAGTCTGTTCAGCAATATGGTTTCCTTGTTCTGAGCCTGCAGTGGAGAAGCACTGCCCGCATTTCAGCCAGAGGCTGCAAAGACCACAACCATGGAGGCTGTCCTGGATGCTTCCCGACAGATTATTATTCCAGAGTTCTTTAGGGTCCTTGAAAAGGGACAAGGCAGGATAGGGACTCTTCCTCAAGGGCTAAACCATCAACTGCGCAATGGGGCAGTAACTTGTACCTTCTGAGGAAGGAGGCCTTTCTTGTGTTTTCCCAACAGTTGGATTCTAAACGCCTACATTACCTCCAACAATTTGAAGAAAAACAAGGATTTAGAGCCACTGGCATTTTATTTAATATAAAAGTTGCAGTATGATATTCTGCTGAATTCCCTTTCAGCACGGAAATATGGAAATGAAAAGGAACTGAAGTTTACTTTGTTATGACTGGATTGAATGCAGGAGTCAGCAAATTAAAATTATGGCCCTCAGCCCAAATATGCCCAGTTTTTATATGGCCCACAATCTAAGACTTTGACAAATTTTTAAACGGTTATTTAAAAAAAATTCGAAATATGTGACATGGCAGATATCGCAAATAGTTCTCAAAGTCTACAATATTTATCATCTGGTCCTTTACACAGAGTTTAGCCAACCTTTGATCTATTTTGAGGATAACTGAAAGAACAGATGTGTACAGACTACCTGGCTTATACGGACCGAGGGAGCTCCCACTGTGTGATCTAAGGAGTCCCCCCCACTCCCGGTAACCACTACCCAACTGCTTTTCCCCATGGAGTGCATCCCATGATGCTGTCCATGGAAAGTTCACACAGCCCCCAAAGCAAATACTGACACTAAATGGTTACAAGGATGCAAAGCTGTCCTTAGTATACTTTCCAGGACATCTGTACTAGTCTTGTGTTCATCTTCTGGAGTTTTTTGGTTACCATTTGTGCCTATGTTTTAGTGACCTGGGCATGGCTGTTCGTAAACCCCTGATCTAATATTATGGGGACTTCAAATAAGGAGTATTAGTAATCCACTGACAGGGGTCCAGGAATCTCTTTCACAGACACCTTTGGAAGTATTTTTTTTTTTTTAATGCCTACTCAAAAAAAAAAAAAGATAGCATTTGGCTCTTATTTATTTGAGACAGAGACAGACAGAGAGAGGAAGTGCACATGTGGAAGGGCCAGAGAGAGAGAGAGAGAGAGAGAGAGAGAAGTGAGGTTCACCTGGGGCTTGTGTTTTTACCCAGAGCAGGGCACAAAGCTCACCCGATGTGGGACTCAAACTCACCAACTGTGAGATCATGACCTGAGCCAAAGTCAGATGCTTAAAGACTGAGCCACCCAGGCACCCAGCATTTGGCTTGTACTTGACTGCCAGTGGTGGTCACCTCTGAAAGGGGTATGTGTGTAGAGAGAAACTCATGTACTCTAGAGTTTCCTACAATGTCTTTTATAATGAGAACTAAATTTATAAGTTACTGAAATTATAGCAGTGAAATAAAAATAGCTTCCCTAATTTCTAGGATAAAGAGAAATGAACTAGATGATCTTAAGGGCCCCTTCGGGCTCTGTGACACCGAGCCGGGTGTGTGATTAGATGGGGTAAGATCTTCGCTCTAGTGCTTGGGAGAGGAAAGAAATGACGGGCACCCATGAGAGCAGTGACAGTGAAGGAGAGGGACAGTTGGGCTGCTATTCAAGGTGGGTCAAGTCATCTAAAGGGCTTCTTATCATTCTGTGTTAACCGAAGTAGACACAACTGACTCCTCCCTCGTGTCTCAATGGCACGCTAGTCTGAGTACGAAGCCTCAATTCCCACCGATGTACAAGGAATGGAAGAGACTGCTTCTGAGGGAGGAGCAGGGCCAGTGAAGGAGATGGTGGGTGAGGGTGGGAAGGCTGTGGTCTATATGGGCTCCCAGGGTCCCACCATGTCACCTACCAGTATAAACTGGGTGGGGGAGGGGACGTTCCTAGGGAGAAAAAGAGAAAAAAATTCACTGCTCTCAAGAGCCTGGAGTAGGGAGATTATTTTGTTTTCTCTAACGCAGGAACACTGAGTGGTAGGCAAGGGTAGTGATACTAAGCATTTTCTGAAAACCTATTATACTGCCAAGCATTGTGCTCTGGGGATACAAAGATTATTAAGATAAAGTCCTATAGGGTAATCAAATGTATCAACAAGACCCTGTGGTAAGTACCCTTTCTAAAACTCAAAACATGTAGAATTATGAAACACTTCTGGCCCCAGGGGTTTTGTGAAAAAGAATCCTGGAGTGGCATTACTGTTGTTTTATTATTTGAAGATCACAGACAGTATCAATCCAAAATGTGTACTATTATTATGTAATAGTATATAAACTACTGTTTCAAAAATGAAACAATTGCTTCATTAAAGATAACCAGCAACTATTATCAGTCTAAAACATACTACTATTGAGTATTATCATTACATACTATTAACATGCAAAATCAACATGCTTTGTTAATTTTCTGGGAAGATAAAAAATACGACTATTATCTCTAGGATCTCAATTTTAAAAACATTCTTTGAAATGAGCAGATGGGTCTGACCCTTGGAAGACTAGCAGAGCCCAACTTACGGATGTGGTTTCATTTCTATGTAATTCTTGGGAATGAAGCCATCTTTCCCATTGAGCTCTGCCTTGTACCAGTTCTGATCACATTCTTCATTTAAAACCTGAAAAGAAAGAAAACAAGGGGGAAAAAAAATCAATCATTTCCTTTTTTTTTTTTTTCCTCCTTATCATTCTTAAAAAGGCAGCCACTAAGACAATGCATGTTGCCATTTAGGTTTGTTTGTATAAGGTGTTATTTGAAGTATGATCAGTTACATGGACGTAAAACTTCACGTAAATTCAGAAAACCAACGTTATTGCCACTTCTTATATATTCTAGTTAAAAAAAAAAAAAGAAACGGTCTCTGAAAATGAGAGTCTGGGGCCCCCAAACATCTAGCATTAACCCCTAGATGCAGATGGGAGAATGAGAGGGGAAAGTACCAGTTTGGGAAAGGAGATTCTGGACAACAGCAGGCATTGATGCTGGAGAATGAAGGGAGCCCTACAGGGATGCTCTCTAGGAAAGCAGGCAGAACAGCAGAATGGAGAAGCAGCAGCAAAGAACTTCAAGACTTCTCTAGAACCCATCTCCAGAATCACAGATCCAATCCCAGGTCAGCCACCAAACAGGTGTGTCATGTATGTACATCCTTGTGTCCTCATACATGAATCGTTTTTTAATGAAAAAGCACAGCAAATCCCACTTCACTCACCCTCAAGGCCACAATGCATTTGAGTTAGAAAATGCTGGAAGCACACCACCCAGCCCAATTCAGGGGGAAGATCCAGAGCCCATAAAACCGAAACACGGCATTTAGAGAATGACTGAAAACATCCTCTACAAATGTGACATGACTACCCAAGGTTATGAGCTAGTGAATCACACATTGATTTTCAGTTCCCAAACTGTTCCTTGAGAGTTTACATGGATAGGCTGGACCATGATACTGCATGACAGTATAAGGAGCAGAAGAGAACAGATAGAGTAGAAAAGCCACCTCTGAATTCTAGATTTCTAACAAAAGGTAAAGAGAAGGCATTTTAATGACTTAAAAGAGAAAATAGAAACATGAACCCAACTCCAAAATGCTGAACACAAGAAAAGGTAGATGGACCAGCAGAGTGGCAGTTAGCCTATACTATACAACAAAGTTCTGTAAAGAAATTTTTTTTAATTAAAAAAATGTTTTTTAAAGTTTATTTTTTCTTTAAGTAATCTCTACATCCAATGTGGGGTTTTAACTCGTAACTGCAAGATCAAGAGTCACATGCTCTTTAAAAAAAAAAAAAATTTTTTTTTAACATTTATTTTTGAGACAGAGAGAGACAGAGCATGAACAGGGGAGGGTCAGAGAGAGAGGGAGACACAGAATCTGAAACAGGCTCCAGGCTCTGAGCTGTCAGCACAGAGCCCGACGTGGGGCTCGAACTCACGGACCGCGAGATCACGACCTGAGCTGAAGTCGGACGCTCAACCAACTGAGCCATCCAGGCGCCCCAAGAAAGCTGGTAAAATTCTTTACAAAATGATTTATTCAAGGGGTGCCTGGGTGGCTCAGTCGGTTGAACATCCGACTCTTGATTTCGGCTCAGGTCATGATCCCAGGGTTGTAGGACTGAACCCCGTGTTAAGGCTCTGCGCTGAGCACGGAGCCTGCTTTAAGATATTCTCATTCTTATTCCCTCTGTCTCCTCTCTCACTCCCTCTGCTGCTCTCTCACACTCTTTCTCTAAAAATAAAATAAATCTTAAAAAAAAAAAAAAAGATTCTCTCTCTGCCCCCTCTCTTGCTCGTGCATGCTCTCTCTAAAAAATAAAAACCACAACCAAAACACCAAATGATTTATTCAAGATGCTGAACGATGCTGTACTCATTATCAAATTAGAACTCAGACTGCTCAGAGTGCATGATGTGTAGGTACAGATGGTCCCTGACCTATAATGGTTCGACTGATGAATTTTTGGCATTACGATGGTGTGAAAGTGACACATTCAGGAAAAAACTGTACTTCAAATTTTGAATTGTGATAGTTTCCTGGGCTAGCAATACATGGTCCTATTCTCTTTTGTGATGTGCAGCAGCTGAAGCTCCCAGTCAGCCATGCAAGCCTGAGGGTCACTAATTAATGCACTGACAGCCATTCTGTACCCATTCAGCCACTCTGGTTTTCAAGTTTTGTTTTTGTTTTTATTGAAGTAATCTCTACACCCCACGTGTGACTCGAACGAAACAATCCTGAGATCAAGAGTAGCACGTTCTTCTGAATGAGCCAGCCAGACACACCCAGCCATTGTTTCTCACTCTCAGTACGGTTTGCAATAAATGATGTGAAACGATCTGCACTTTATTATGGAAATAGGCTTTGTGTTACATGATTTTGCCCAAGTAGAGGTTAGTGTTTCGAGCACAATGAAAGTAGTCTGGATGAAGCTATGATGTTTTCGTAGGTGAGGGGTATATTAAAGGCATTTTTGATTTGTGATAGTTGTAAGTTGAGGAAGACGGGACTGACATTCCAAAGTAAGACACAACTTTAGCCAGGTCAGCTACCCAACAAACAGCCAAGCTGCATCAGCAACAGCTCTAAGCAAATTCACTCCTGAACAGAAGTTACAACCTGACGCGTTCTACAGTCCTGGTGCTGATCTGTGACGCTTGCCAGCCTCTGGCTCTAGGTGTCAGATAGTTTCAGCGGGCAGGCTAAGAGGGCAAATCCCGCAAGAGTTAATGAATGTGAATAGCTCTAAAAAACCAGCTACTGGTAAATCCCAGCAGTTTCAGCGATGAAAACTTTTGATTACTGTTTTCCCTTTTAAACCAATCATTAAGTTTTATTAAATACTGCAACGTTACAAACCAATACATGTAAAATACATTCATAATTTTGAAATCTGCATTTTAAAGACCATGAACTGTGGCAGCAGCCAGCAGTTATTCTGTTGCTAGCCCCGTCACACAGCCCATACTGAGGATAAGTGTTCCCAAGGTGCTCCCTGCCATGATAGCGCTGGCATCCCTGAACAGTGAGGTCACTCTACCAGTGTCACCCAAGATGCAGTGACCTCGGGTGGAAGCCCATAACATGCCGGTGTCACAGAAGATTCAACAGCATGAGGGTGAAGGAGCGATTTCAGAAGTTGCTTAAGGGAGCGCCTGGGTGCCTCAGTGGGTTAAACGTCCAATGGACTCTTGATTTCGGCTCAGGTCATGATCTCACAGTTCATGAGATCGAGCCCCATACGGGGCTCTGCGCTGACAGCGTGGAGCCTGCCTGGGATTCTCTCTCTCCCGCCCTCTCTGCCCTTACCCTGCTCACATGTGCACTCTCTCTTACTCAAAATAAACACTAAAAAAAAAAAAAAAAAAAAAAAAAAAGAAGGCAGTATTCTGTTATCTACCAAAAAGAAGAGCTTATAGAAAAATGTGGCCCAGTAATTACCTAATTAATAATATCAGTAATAAACCTGTAGGCCTATGAATAAGAGTTTTTCAAAATGTCTTTAAAATTCCTGAAATGATGCATTCTCTACCTTAAAGATTTCTTGGAAAAAGAGGAGAATCAGGCTGACAAGGAGGGGGCTCTGGCCCATTTGGGCATCAAAACAGAATAAGGTAATCTGCCGGAAAAGGACCAGTTTTAATTTGTGACCAATAACCTCGCAGAAGAGGATAACTATGTTACACACCAGTTCATATAGCTGCACATTCTTATCACCTTTACTAAGGGCAACCCCCCTGAAGAATGCTCCCCCCTAACAAAAGAATTTATGGGACAACTCTCAGACTTGGCAGCAATTTAGAACTACGGTTTTTTCTGCAAAACAAAATTATTACTTAGTGTTTAGTATGATTTTCTCCCCAGGAAGGCAGGGAAATATGGAATTGATGCACTTAGATTATTTTTAATGTATGTGAATAGTTAAAATTTTTGGTTTTCTGGAACATTCTATCACCTTGAATATCACTTTACCAGAAAGTCAAAATGTTGCTGTGCATGCCTCTAAACTTCTCTACTCTAGAACTTAGAAGACTGGTTTCTAAGTGCCTGGAGGCACAGCTCAGGAGAAACAGTGTATCTGCCAGCCCGGGCCACCCTGGGAGGCACGGACCAGGTCTTCCCACCCAGCGGCTTCACTGGTACCTCAGCACGACAGGCAAGCCTGCAGCTGGGATGATGGAACACATATTTACAAACTAAGTTTTATTTACACATCTAAATGCTTAAAACAGCAAAGGACACAAAATAACTGAAGTGAGTCCACAGTGGAGCAGACAAGGGGACCAGAACCATATGGGGAGGAGTCTGCACCTGTAAAGACTGGGTTTAACTTCCTAAGGATTTACATGAACACTCGCATCCTTCGCTAGCAATTTAAAAGGCCTGATCAGAGTTCTGAGAATGAGGAAGCGCCCCTCTCACCACTCGCCACGATGGAAGGCAAGCGCATTCACTCGTTCCCTCTTAAAGAAAATAGATGGTGGAGTTCAACAACCAAATCTTCAATCAGTCTTGAACATTCCAAGGAATATTTTCAGCTTTTACCTCACAGCTGCAGGTTCTATTAACTCTCATAATCCCTCAGATTATGACTCTGCAGCCACACAAAACACTCTAGTTTAACAGAAGCAAACTGATCGAGAGAGGAGATTACAAAAGGAGGAAGTGACAAGTTTCAGTGACTTTTCTTCTTCTTTTTCTTCTTTTTTTTTGGCACAAAGATTGAAAATAATGTCAGAACGAAATCAGAAAGACACCTAAAAGATGAGGAATGATGTGAGGTTTATACAGGACACCTAAAACCATTCCAGTCCACGGAAGGGGACATAACAGGGGCTTTCGAGGTGTCGTTAATGTTCTGTTTCTTGACTGTATGCTGGCTACCTGGGTATGTTTGGTTTGTGAGAATTCACTCAACTGGGTACTTAGGACATATGAACTTTTCTGTATGCATATCATACTTCAACTAAAAGAAATACTCGGTGTCTGACTGGCTCACTCAGTACAGCATGGGAGACTCTTGACACTGGGGTCATCGGATTGAGCCCCATGTGGCGGGTAGAGTTCACTTAATTAAGAAAAAATAGTGAGAAATCTTTCAGTCAAGAGAACAGAGTCCTATTCTGGTCCAATTCACACATCAGAAAATCACACCAGGGCTTCCTCATACACTTTGGGCACAAACTTCTCACCCCCAAAATACACAGGGAAGCAGAAAACAACACAGCGAGACTCCAGAAACTCCCACAGTCATAGCTTACTATCACTACTCTATGAAAAAAATTTTCTCAGAAATACAGCTTTCTTCACCACGTGGTTCTACGTTTCTCCATTATGTGATTTTGATACTATTCATTGCTGCCCTCACCCCCCATCTGACACCATTCTTAAAGCAATGCAAATTTCCATTTATACCAAGTCAAAGCTTTCCAAGTGGAAGGAGGAGGTGGAGGGATGGGGAGAGAGGGCAAAGGGAAAGGGAGGTCAGGTCAAAAATTTCAGTCTCAGGCCTCTTAGGATCCACCTGATCTGGATTCAAGGGGCTGAACACATGAGTTCAAATTCCAGTCTCACCAGTGAACTATGTGGTCTTGGGCAAATGACCTGTTCTCTAATTTTGGTTTCCCCACCTGTAAAGTGGTGGTAACACCTACACCTCCCGGGGTTACTGAGGTGATTCATGAGAAAATGTGATAAACAGTGTAGCAATCAGTACAGAGCTACATTTCAGCTGTCTTAGTGGACAAATTTCACAACAGTTAACTCTGCCTTACACATGAGCAGCATCAGATCATAGAAAAGGTGGAAATCCTGGGGGGACTGAATTTTGTCTCTACTAAATTTCATGTAATGCTGTTCGTGGGCACCAGCAGGACACATAGAGCGCAGGGATTCTTGTTTTATTCTGAAAACACACAAATACAAGACTCTGGGCTTACTTCAAAAAAGATTTTAAATGCGGAGTTCAAGGGTTACAATAACAGCTAATTCTTTTCCCCCATCTCTTCTATACCAATATTGGAAGACAAGAACTGTACTCAACTTTCTATACAAATTATGGAAAAAGGTATCTTTTAGGAAAATGATAGATAAGTATTTTGTTTATAGACTGCTAGTTTAGATTGTAATTTGAAATATGGGGCTATTCTCCTGCCTGAACATATTCAGTTTTTTGTAAATAAACAACAAAAAACATGATTTTTAAAAAATAGGTATGTAGTGCAGTTATGGAACAGTAGGCCAATCCAGAGTTGTATCAATTCACAGAGCAACTTATGTAAGAGCACTTGTGCATGAAAGACAGGAACAATTGCATATTTAGGCTCTTACACATAAGGTCCCCAAAATACCACTTCTATATGATCCTTGCATCATGGAAATTCAACAAAAGCCAGTGAGTTTCCTCTGCTCTTCAAAGGTCAATCAATGCTACAGGAACAATACTAAAAAACTGCCATGATGTGAAGACAGATTTCAAGAATCTGGTCATCATATTAACCTGAAGTTCTTAGAAAAGGGAGAACACACACACACACACGATGCACATACACGCTTTTAAAAGGCTTGAACCCCTAAAAAATTTGACAGGGTCCTGGCTAGGGTAACTGCATTGGGACAGCCACTTAAAAATCAGTTGTGTTCAGGGGCTCCTGGGTGGCTCAGTCGGTTAAGTGTCCAACTTTGGCTCAGATCACGATCTCATGGTTCATGGGTTCGAGCCCCGTGTGGGGCTCTGTGCTGACAGCTCAGAGCCTGCACCCTGCTTCAGGTTCTGTCTCCGGCTCTCTCTGCCCCTCCCCCACTCGTGCTCTGTCTCTAAAATAAACGTTAAAAAAGAATTTTGTTTTTAAATCAGTTGTCTTCAGCTGTCTGTTGAGTATTTTATTGGAAACTCCTAGAATGCTCTTCAACTTTAGACTCCCATTGCATGGATTATGGATTCGGTCTCAGACTTGCACTGATTCACTGCTAACACTTGAGATAAGTGCTTTGCAATCACCACTCCGTCTGTTACGGGTTTTGTCAATGTGAAAACATCTCAGTTAGGCTGGCTGCTCTACTGTGCCAAATCACGAAAAACACCCACACTGTAGATAAGCTATTCAGCTTTTAATGATGAGATGACCAACTTAAAGGCAGTTTAATAATTAAGGTTCCTGGTCCCACAGAAACCTTCAATTGTTTACCCAAGCACACTCAGAGCAACAGTTCTCCAAGTTCAGCCACCAGGTCGGTCTCCAGGCTGAAGGACTACAGCTCCTTTCAACACTTGCCGGGGAACCTATGGCCCAGTCAAGACACCTGACAGGCAGTCGGCCTTTAGAGACCAGAAAGTTGAGAAAAAACGAAATGCATTTATGAAGTTTTGTGTGTAAACATCAAACTATACCGTTTTATTTATTAAATGGTTGAAAGAGGGGTCCCTGTCTGCCTCAGTCAGCTGAGTCTGCAACTCTGGATCTCAGGGTCATGAGTTCAAGCCCTACATGGGGCGTAGAGCTTACTTAAAAATAAATAAATAAATGGTTTAAAGAAAGCCTATTCAGGGGCGCCTGGGTGTCTCAGTGAAGCATCTGACGTCCGTCGGGTCAGGTCACGATCTCACATTTTGTGAGTTCGAGCCCAGCGTCAGGCTTGCTGCTGTCAGTGCAGAGCCTGCTTCGAATCCTCTATCCCCCTTTCTCTCTGCCCCCCTCCGACTCTAGTGTTCTCTCTCTCTCTCTCTCTCTCTCTCTCAAAAATAAACATTTAAAAAAAAGGCCTATTCATTAAAAAAAGTATTCACATAAAGATACCAAGAGAAGAGGTATTTTACCTTACGGTGAGGACCTCTCTCAGCAAAAGTATAACATTTGTGCCAAGAAAAGCTGTTTTTAGTTCTCTTTGAGAAGGATATTTCTAGAAGATTCATTTCTTTGGGGATCCAGGAGTCTGAAATCTTTGACTTTTTTATGTTATTTTCTTTTAAGAGAGGATTGCATTTATCAAAGTAAAGAAATCCAATGGGCATTTGTTAGTTGAGCCTACCGTCTGACCACTAGGGACACACGGTGAAAGGGGCTCCGTTTTGCCCTTTAAACAATTGAGAGAGAATGAGGAAGGGAGGGAAGGAGGAAAAAAACACTCAAACTCCCAAATTTTCCACTGGTAAAAATCATTCATCGCTTTTACACTGCCATTTGAATATGAACCAGTTGTACCCCAGAAATAGTATCTTCTTCCCTGTTGCTCAAGCTCGATTTCTGTACCCTCTCTAAACAGCTGCTACCAACGGAGATCAGTTTGAAAGGGGAACAGTGGTGAATCAGGAGGCTGAGGCGTACCAAAGGCCCAAGCATTAAAGCTGCCTTAGTTTGACCTCAATGTATTGAATGCTCCAAATCAGTTGAAACACCGTTTTTCTCTTTAAAAAGTACCGAGTAGCCTTCCACAGATTCAAGTTATCCTTAGTTTGGCATTCCAGTTTTCATAACTTGGCCATCACCCACTTAACTGCCTTCCTACCCACTTAGTTCTCTAAATGAACCCTTCAGTTCAGTCAAGCAAGTCAACTCATCAACCTCTAAACACACTGTACTTCCCTTTGGTTAGACTGTTCTCTTCCTTATCTATTTGATAAGCTCTAAAGATTCAGTTCAGAGCTTACAACCACCTTGGTCAACTTTTCTCTGTTTTACTTTTATAGTAGTCAAGGGAGGATCATGCTCAACAGTAACATAATCGCTTATAACATCTTATCTACCACTATACTTTGTACTGTGTACGGGTGTGCTTTGGCCCTCTCCTAAAATAAACTGCAAATACCCTGAAGCTGGCTCTGTGCCCAATTCTCCATCTGTGGTCCTCATAGTGCTTAGAATGGTGTCTAGCATATTTTGAGGAACTGACTTGTATATGGGGGCTGTGTTATAAGTAACGCATACCATAACCCAGAGCTAGCTCATCTAAGGAGAAGCACAGATGATACACCACCGTCAAATTCCTTGATGAAAAACAACAGCCTCTTAAACAGACCCTAGTAAGAAGCCTGACCATCACAAGTCTGTTTCCCCAAGGACGGAGAGGCAAAGTAAAGCAAGTAATAGAATCATCAGGCAGTCAGTCTTGCCGTCCTACTTGGGCACCGCTGCCCAAAGACTTCCATGTGAAGATCTCAAAGGGGGTATGCTAAATCCTTTCCACAGGACTATCTGCTGTTACTTTCCCCAAGATAAAAAGATATAAGGCAGGTATATAGGAATGGGTGGGTAGGGAAGAGAAATTTCAGTATGGAATGGAGAAAAGGAGTGATGACTGGATGGAACAGGGATAGAGGAAGTGTAGAGGCTACACTGTCCAGACTAATACCTTTCAGCAAGGGAGCACTTCCTGAAATGCTGACATGCCTGCTTCAGTCTGCATGTCTGACTTGTGACAGACTTTTGCAGGGTATTGTTTTATAGCTACAACCCTTCCAGAAAAATTTTTATACGAGACAGTCCAGAAGACCTCGGACTTAACTATTCTTCCGCTGAATGGCAGCTAGATTGATGTGGAGAGAAAAATGATTAGACATACACACACACACACACGTATTATATTAAGAGTTCATGCATTTTTTTTTAAATGTTAAGACTTCCTTTATGTTTATATATATAAGAAAATGAACAATCGAGAAGGCTAACCAAATTATATTTCTCTTTCTCTGAGCAACGGTTAAGTACTCAAAAAACAAATCAGACACTTTCTTCAACCCCTTAAGGTTCAGTTGTCATTAAAAGCTGCTTGTGACATTTCAACAAAACAGGAAGGTAGTTCACACTTTACGTGCTATTACTCCACCCAGATAAACCTGGAGGCAGTGAAACCTAAGTGCACAGGCAATACCCCAAAATAAACTCTTTCTACCAAAAGGGTACCAAGAGTTTCCACTCAAAATAATTGTCTTTTGTGTTCTGTGATTCATGGAAGCTGTATTACACTGGTGTAGCTGACTGCTCAACAGAAAAGTAAACTGCTCTCAGAACGTCAGAATTTCAACGGCAGGGTGTTGGGAGAGACGGGGGAGGGAGAGGGACAGCGATAGATACCAGAGAGTTTCAAGAGAGAAAATTTTGCGCATTTGAAAAGTTCAGCAATGACGGTCTGCTCTAGGCAGGTACAATGCACAGGAGTGCCAGGCCATGAGCTAGGGGAGCGAAGGAGACAGTGCATACCCCTCCCCAGGAGCTCGGAGTTTGGTACCTGCTAGTGCAACACAGGGAGACAGACGCCGGGAGAGGAGGTAGTAATGGGTACTACCTACAGCAAGGACCAACTCAACAGAAAATATGAGTTCCCAACACTGAAGAGAAAGACCCAAGTCCAGTTTAGAAGACACAGGAAAACTTCCTGGATCAAGTGTGAACTAGGTTATACTCTGCATCTTTAGTTTTCCTCAGCCCATGCAGAACTGTGAGTGGAAGGAACACACTTCCCAACTTGCTGTCAAACAAACAGGGGATGGATTATTCTCTTGGCCACACTTGGCTGCCATTAACTAAAAATGACAGGTTAAGTTTCCTTAAGTTGAAAGTAAAACCTTACTAGCCGTACCAGAACTCCCAACTGGAAATAACCAAAATAATCTCTAACTATAGCTCATTATTTAACAATAATATATTTGTAAAAGATACTGTCTCGGGTCACCTGGGTGGCTCAGTCGGTTAAGCATCCGGCTCTTGACTTTGGCTCAGGTCATGATCTCACGTGATGAGCTGTGCTGAGAGCAGAGCCCTCTCTCTCTCTCCACCCCTCCCCAGTGCACATGCACCCCCCTCCCCCAAATAAATAACAACAACAACAACAACAACAAGAAAGATACTATCTTTTCCATATTGTTTACTAACAACAGAACGTTTTCAATTTTAGGTCAATTTCTACAACCCTCCCCTCAAAGAACCAAACAAAATAAAAAACAAAGCCAGCCAAGCCAGAGCAGCAGGAGTTACTGTTTTCTGAGGATGAGCAAACCTGCGCCCATTCACCAATTCCAGTGTCTAAGACCTACTCGCTCCTCACTGCTTCAGTGTCATGAACCCAACAGGGACAGGCGCTACCAAGAAATTCCCCTGCCTCCAAAAAACTAATGACAATAGAGTTTATTAAATTTCAATTAAGGCTTAACTGATTCAAGATGTGAACTAAGATCTATTGATTTACATTGTTACCTGAGAGCTACCTCAGAAAATGTAACTGAAAGAAAAACAAAACAAAACACAAAAACACCAAAACCAATAGCCACTGAGCTACTTACCGACAGCCACATAAGGATCTAGGTCTCTTAAAAACTCAAGGCCAGGGGTCCTTACACCTAGCATGTTAACATTCTGAGCTAAAAAAGCCAGTTGCAAATGCATTTCCACTTCCAAAGCAGTGAATCTGGCTCTAAATCAGACCAGTGTGTAACACAAGACAGACACAGAGGTACTGGACAGAGTGGTGAATCCCTACTCCCTACTCCCATGGTGGAGGTGAGTGCAGGAAGTCAGGCAGGTAATTACAATACTAAGGTGAAAATGTGGATTACTGCTAAGTATAATCCGAGGGAGGAAACAAACACAGGAACTATCTAGTCTGCCATTAGGGGAGGTGATCAGAGTGGCATTTGGGGGGAGAGCCAAAGGGTCTTTCTGCAGATGCTGTGGGCAGAGAGCTACTGTGTGCAAATCAGGGAATGAGAAGTGGTAGCTAGGGATGACAATAAGGTACTGAAAAGTGACACTTTGCTGGCTGCATTGTGCAGGGAAGACAGGTGGCAAGACAGGTGATGACACTATAGTTGTGGGGACCCATGACACAGGCAGGGGCAGCGCAGTAGAGGGAAGAAGTCATATTCAAGACATTTTTTGGAGGTGGAATCAAAAGGGCTTGGTAATGAAACTTTTTAATGTTTATTTTTAAGACAGAGAGAGAGAGGGGGGGAGGGAGGGAGGGAGGGGGGGGGGAGGGAGGAGAGAGGGAGGCAAGGAGGAAAAGGAGGGGGGGAGAGAAAATGAACGAGCAGGGGAGGAGCAGAGAGAAAGGAAGACAGAATCCTAAGCAGGCTCCAGGCTCTGAGCTGTCAGCACAGAGCCCGACACAGGGATCCAACTCACAGATTGTGAGATCACGACCTGAACTGAAGTTGGATGCTTAACTGACTGAGCCACCCAGGTTCCCCAAAAGCCTTGGTATTTAGATGTGGTTCAGTGGTGTCTCGGCCACTGATTTTTTTTCTGAAAAGCATTTTAGAAAAACACCTATGTGGAACTGCATAGGGCAAATTTCTTTTAAAGACACCATGAGTAAAAATAATAATTTTATTTTAAGTTTTTATTTATTTATTTTGAGAGACAGAGAAAGTGCAAGTCGGGGAGGGGCAGAGAGGGGGAGAATCTCAAACAGGCTCAGCACTGTTTTCAAGAGCCCGATGTGGGGCTCGAACTCATTAACTTTAAGATCATGACCTGAGCCAAAATCAAGAGTCGGACGCTTAACTGACTGAGCACCCAGGTGCCCAAGAATAATTTTAAAAGGTAGATGGTACCCCTGTACTGGTACCTTCCACCTGCCTCTCCAGATCCAGCTGACACCCTTCTCTGTCTTTTCGTCCCTGGACCTGTGTGGGCCCCATCAACAGGCTCCTCTACAGGCTCTCACGCTCTCAGTGGTCTCTTGCAATTTGGGGGTTTCTGTGGACAATCTTGAACCCTCAACTGTGGTCTTAGCCCCTCTGACACAATCTTTTTCTCCCCCAGGTAACTGGTAACTTCCCTCACTTCCTTTGCCCCACTCTCTGCAGGCCTCTGATGGCAACCCAGTTCCTTGCTCTGACATGGCACCATCCCCTGTGGTTCCCAGAGAAGCCCTGTCTACACCTTGTAAACAGTCTCATTATTAAAGGCGCCTGGGTGGCTCGGCTGAGTGTCCAACTTGATTTTGGCTCATGTCATGATCCCAGGGTTGTGGGATCGAGCCCCACGTCGGGCTCTGTGCTGAGTGTGGAGCCTGCTTGGGATTTTCTCTCTCTCACTCTGCCTCTCTCCCTGCCCGTGAACTAAAATAAAAAAAATAATAATAAATGAAGTCTCCTCCAATTAGCTGGATTAAGGGTGTCATGTGTTTCCTCCCAGGACTGTGATTGAAATTACTCTCAAGATCAGTTGTATGTATCCTTTGGAACTCATTAAAAAGATATTTTGTTATACAGAGTGATATTTGTTGTGTGGCAATGAAAATACAAGTATCCAATTTCTACCAACTAACCTGGGAGTAGAAAATTATAAAAGAGCCTTGCTTTAGGAGGACCTTATTCTTAAGCAGCCAAATGATTGTTCTATTTACTATCCAAATAGTTCTTGGGAACTTTTGAGAAAGAGGGTGAAGGTATGAAAATCCAGAGCCTGTTACCTGGTCATTACTAGATGGTCATAATAACTGACAGTAGCTGTCCACTTTGAATTGCACTTTAGTGAATGTTTATGTGTCCTAATTACACTGAAAGCATTATGCTAGGAAGCTAAAATGGGAATTAAAAAAAAAAAAAAAAAAAAGACAGACATGGTCCTTGCCCTCAGAAACAATTATGAACTAAGGGAGCTGTATATGTAAATAATGAGGGAGTAAGTAAAATGTGGGACAAGGGAAATTGCTGAGTTTGTATTGAATATGGAACCCACAGCTATCGGTTTCCAAATCAGTCGCATGGCTGATGTATAAAATTCAGTTCCTGTCTGGGAACTATAAAAAGGACAACTTCAAAGAGTCCAGGAATAGAGCAAGAACCTAAAGGTACAGCAACTCAGTATGTCAGAGGATATGGTAAACAAACGAATCTCCCCTCTTATATTTAGAAGCAGGGGCCACTGTTATCTTATCACATTTTGCCTGTGACCCTCTGCCAGGTTACGAGTTATCCTCCGGGGATGAAGCGGTCACGTGTCTAAATGACAAATGGGAATTACAGACACCGGATAGCTGGATGTGGCTCCATCGGGCAGAGCCACCTCTTGCAGGTAACCACTCTGGCGGTGCGCTACTCCACTGCAGGGAAACTACCGCCTAACAGGCAAGTCGAGCTGTCCTCTCCGCTGCTGCCTCCACCTGGCGAAAGGGCCAAAGAGTCCTAAAGCCCAGAAATCTTCGAGGACTTCAAGGATTTCATGCAGGCGTGCCTGGGATAACCAGATCCAGCGGCTCACTCCCAGTCTTCTGTTTCTGTCACTCATTTGACAGACCACCCTTTATCTCCCCTCCCTGTGGATGATCATGTTGGCAAAGATGAAAAAGTTACCGGTTGGAGTAGGAAAAAAGGTGTTATGGTTTTATGAAAAGGAACCTGGCCATACGTATCAAAGATCTGAATTTTCATACCTAGTAACCCAGTAATACCATTCTTAGGGTCCTATCCTAGTAAAATAATCAGGGAGCAGACAAGTATGCAGCGAGTGCCCACTTTGAGTCAGATGCTGTGCCAGGGACACAACAAAGAACTGATCCTTACTTGCAAGGAACAGACAGTGGGGAAGGCAAGGGAATCATAACTTCAGGTAGGATAAATTATATGATGAAAAGTTTAGGGCACTTTGTAGGAGAGCACATCTCAGGGAGAAATGATCTAATCCTGCGCAGAGACGAGTGTCAAGGAAAGCTTCTGTGGGCAGTTAACACTTCAACCGAAACCTAAGCATGAGGAGGTCTTACCTAGGCGGGGGGTGGGGTGAAGACACAGGTAAGAGTGAGGAAGGGATATTCTAAGCAGAGGGAAGAGTATGAGTGGAGGTTCCTGGGGGTTAGCCTAGAATTCAGACACTGAATCCCAGGGAGGATGTCCAAAGCAGAGGTGCTGGAGGTCACGGAGAGAGACCTGGGCAGGCCTTCAGAGAGAACGACTCTGGCTTTTGTGGGGACAAAATTGGCAGCAGGAAGAAGCTACTGCAGCAAGCCAGGCAGGAGGAGATGGAAATTTAGAGTAGGGTAAGGGGATTTTGAAGGTTTTGAAAAGCTCTAAAATAAATATCTGAAAGTCCATACACATTATTCTAAGAATGTACTCCTCCACGTGCAAAATCCCCATTTGCAGGGATAGGGAACATAGTACAGTATAAGGTGTGATAGAAAACTTGGCGTCCTATCATGGGCTTCTCAGGGTGACCTAATTTAAAAGCTAAAGTATTTTCCACCATAAGTTTAAAAAAAAAAAAAAAAAAAA
>NC_064814.1:5650589-5739564 GCF_023721935.1 Panthera uncia | reverse complement strand
AAAAAAAAAAAAAGACTGATACAAGGAGCACCTGGGTGGCTCAGTGGTTAAGGGTCTGATTTCAGTTCAGGTGATGATCTTACGGGTTCGTGAGTTTGAGCCCCACATCGGGCTCGTTGTTGTTAGCACAGAGCCCACTCTGGATCTTCTGTCCCCTTCTCTCTGCCCCTTCCCCACTTGTGCTCTCTGTCTCAAAAATAAATAAACATTAAAAAAAAAAGACTGATATAAATGTGGATAGTCCTCAGAATATATCCAGCATTCAGGACCAGGGGCTTAGAGAAAAACCTGAGCAGAGAAGAGTGGAGGCCCTCCTCATGCCAATATCCAGAAGGGGAGCCAGCACGGGGACTAGGGAGGGGTGAGCAGTGAGTGGGAGAGGAACCAGAACAGAGCGGTGACCTAGAAGCAGAAGGAAAGTCTTATTAAAAAAAAAAAAAAAAAAACTTTTTAAAGTTTATGTATTTTGAGAAAGCGTGAGCACAAGTTGGGGAGGGGCAGAGAGAGAGGGAGAGAGAGAATCCCAAGCAGGCTCCGTACTGTCAGCGCAGCGCCCAATGTGGGGCTCGAACTCCCAGACTGTGAGATCATGACCTGAGCGGAAATCAATAGTTAGCGGCTTAACCGAATGAACCATCCAGGCCGTCTTTCTAAGAGGGTGAGGGGTGGGCCCAGAGTACCGTGTAAGTTTCAGGAAGCTTGTCTGTTACCCTGAAGGAGGGGCGGTGACTGCTCACTGACAAAGAGCACTTCTCTGCAGGAGGTTTGACTGTTTCCTTGATGCTCTGCATCCTGTTCGACTGATGTAGCCTGGTCATGGTCACTTCTGGTCCCGGCTGAACTGCATCAGGGATTCTCCCACAATCCCACTGGAGTGGTGCCTCATCCAACGGCACTGATGGAGATGTGAAACATCCCTTGCCCCTGAATTTTCTCCAAACCAACCCCTCACACAGGCATCTATCTACGTAGATGTCTCCACTGAAGGGTTGGGGAGGTGTGGGGATTTACATTGTAGAAACACAACCTTAAATTCCTATCAGGGACATTTTTTTCCTGAAAGTCCCTTGCTGTTTCCACAGTTCAGGCTCCAACCCCCGTCCACATTGCTCAGCCTTCCTCTCTGCTCTTTCCTCTCTTGTCCAGCTCCAGATTTTTGGTTCGATTTTCAGTGTAGAACATTTGGGTGCACTCTCTTACCACTTTGGCGCTTGCAGACCTAGGCATTTGGGGCCTCGTCTTTCCTTAAAACACATATCAAGTCTTTTCCTAAGCAAAGACAGTGTCCTCACTATCATTTTTTTGTGCTACTCTTGGGACACAAACGTATATGTAAACAACCACTCTGATAATCTGCGAGGAACTAAAAGCAGAAGGGCACTGCCTGTGCTCCCAGAGGGCGTAAATGTAGTTAATGAAATTGTCTTTACACCCAAGTGCTAAGAAGCAGTGTAAAAAATGAGTCCCAAATGCCAGGCAGAGAAGTCTGGAGCTGGTGTTTGGGAAATAAAGTGCTGGAGAAGGTTCCTGAAGTTGGGGTGGGAGGTGAGGATGGCTGGCTCCCTGTCTCCATGGGCTCCTCTTTCTAGTTTCTTTTTGTTTTTGTTTTTGTTTTCTGAGAGAGAGTGTGTGTGTATGAGTGCAAGCAGGGAAGGGCCAGGGGGAGAGAGAGAATCTTAAGCAGGATCTGTGCTTATTGTAGAGCCTGACGAGGGGCTCGATCTCACAACCCTGGGATCATGACCTGAGCCTAAATCAAGAGTTGGACGTTCAACTGACTGAGCCACCCAGGTGCACTGTCCTCTTCCTAGTTCATTTTCCACTAATATATCTTTCTTCTTCCCAAGCCTATCTTTTTTTTTTTCTTTTAAGTTTTATTTAAGTAATCTCCACATCCAACGTGGAGCTTGAACTCTTGACCCCAAGTTCAAGAGTCACATGCTCTAAGACTAAGCCAGCAAGGTGCCCCTCAAGGTGCCCCTGACTGTCTATTCTCCTTCGTTATGTATGTATGTATGTATTTTAATAATTTATTGTCAATTTAGCTAACATACAGTATATACAGTGTAGTCTTGGCATTGGGAGTAGATTCCCATGATTCATCGCTTACATAAAACTCCCAAGGCTCATCCCAACAAGTGCCCTCCCCAATGCCCATCTCCCATTTTCCCCACCCCCCCCAACCCCCACCCCATCAACCCTCAGTTTGTTCTTTGTATTTAAGAGTCTTTTATGGTTTGTCTCTCTCTTTGTAACTTATTTTTCTTTCCTTTCCCCTATGGTCTTCTGTTAAGTTTCTCAAATTCCATATATGAGTGAGAACATATGATATCTGTTTTTCTCTGACATATTATTTTACTTAGCATAATACCCTCTAGTTCCATCCATGTTGTTGAAAATGGCAAGATTTCATTCTTTTTCATCTCTGAGTAGTATTCTATTGCATATATATACCATATCTTCTTTATCCATTCATCACTTGATGGACATTTGGGCTCTTTCCATAATTTGGCTATTGTTGATAGTGTTGCTATAAACATTGAGGTACATGTGCCCCTATGAATCAGCAGTCCTATATCCTTTGGATAAATTCCTAGTTGTGCTATTGCTGGGTTGTAGGGTAATTCTATTTTACATTTTTTTGAGGAACCTCCACACTGTTTTCCAGAGTGCACCAGTTTGCATTCCCACCAACAATGCAAGAGGGTTCCCCTTTCTCCACATCCTCGTCAACATCTGTTGTTTCCCGAGTTGTTCATTTTAGCCACTCTGACCTGTGTGAGGTGGTATCTCAGTGTGGTTTTGATTTGTATTTCCCTGATGATGAGCGATGTTGAGCATCTTTCCATGTGTCTGTTGGCCATCTGGATGTCTTCTTTAGAAAAGTGTCTATTCTTGTCTTCTGCCCATTTCTTCACTGTATTATTTGTTTTTTGGATGTTGAGTTTGGTAAGTTCTTTATAGACTTTCGATACTAGCCCTTTCTCTGATATGTCGTTTGCAAATATCTTCTCCCATTCCGTTGGTTGCCTTTAGTTTGTTGACTGTTTCCTTTGCTGCGTAGAAGTTTTTATCTTGATGAGGTCCCATAAGTTCATTTTGCTTTTATTTCCCTTGCCTTCAGAGACCTGTCAAGTAAGAAATTGCTGCGGGTGAGGTCAAAGAGGTTGTTGCCTGTTTTCTTCTTTAGTATTTTGATGGTTTCCTGTCTCCAATTTAGGTCTTTCATCCATTTTGAATTTATTTTTGTGTATGGTGTAAGAAAGTGGTCCAGTTTCATTCTTCTGCATGTTTCTGTCCAGTTCTCCCAGTACTATTTGCTGAAGAGACTGTCTTTTCCCTATTGGCTACTCTTTCCTGCTTTGTCAAAGATTCGTTGGCCACACATTTGTGCATCCAACTCTGGGTTCTCTATTCTATTCCATTGGTCTATGTGTCTGTTTTTGTGCCAGTGCCGTACTGTCTTGATGAGGACAGCTTCGTAGTAGAGGCTAAAGTCCGGATTGTGATGCCTCCGGCTTTGGTTTTCTTTTTCAACATTACTTTGGCTATTTGAGGTCTTTTGTGGTTCCAAACAAATTTTAGGATCATCTGTTCTAGCTCTGAGAAGAATGCTGGTGCTATTTTGATTGGGATTGCATTGAATGTGTAGATTGCTTTGGGTAGTATTGACATTTTAACAATATTTGTTCTTTGAATCCATGAGCATAGAATGTTTTTCCATTTGTTTGTGTCTTCTTCAATTTCTTTCATAAGCTTTCTATAGTTTTCAGTGTATAGATTTTTTGTCTCTTTGGTTAGATTTATTCCTAGGTATTTTATGGTTCTTGGTGCAGTTGTAAATGGAATAGATTCTTTGATATCTCTTTCTGTTGCTTCATTTTTGGTGCACAGAAATGCAACCGATTTCTGTACATTGATTTTATATCCTGAGACTGCTGAATTCATGTATCAGTTCTAGCAGTTTTTTGATAGAGTCTTTCGGGTTTCCACCTAGAGTATCATGTCATCTGCGAAAAGTGAAAGTTTGACTTCTTTGCCAAAATGGATCCCTTTGATTTCATGTTGTTGTCTGATTGCTGATGCTAGGACTTCCAACACTATGTTAAACAACAGTGGTGAGAGTGGACATCCCTGTCGTGTCCCTGATCTCAGGGGGAAAGCTGTCAGTTTTTCCCCATTGAGTATGATATTAGTTGTGTGCCTTTCACATATGGCTTTTATGATGTTATGTTCCTTCTATTGCGACTTTCTGGAGGGTTTTTATTAAAATTTTTTTTTAACGTTTATTTATTACTGAGAGACAGAGAGAGATGGAGCATGAGCAGGGGAGGGGCCGAGAGACGGGGAGACACAGAATCCGAAGTGGGCTCCAGGCTCCGAGCTGTCAGTACAGAGCCCAAAGCGGGGCTCCAACCCACAAACCGCGAGATCATGACCTGAGCAGCCACGCAGGTGCCCCCTGGAGGGCTTTTATTAAGAAAGGATGCAGTATTTTGTCAAATGCTTTTTCTGCATCAACTTCTCTATTTAAAAGTGTTGGGGAGGGGTGCCTAGGTGGCTCAATCAGTTAAGCGTCCGACTCTTAATTTCAGCTCAGGTCATGATGTCACCGTTCTTGAGATGGAGCCCTACGTTGGGCTTTTTACTGGAAGCGCCGAGCCTGCTTGGGATTCTCTCTCTCCCTCTCCACCCCTCCCCAACACAAGCGCACGCTCTCTCTCACTCTCTCAAAATAAATAAACATTTTTTAAAAAGTGTACTTTAAAATATATAAAAGTGACAGGGGAAAGGGTGTTTTCCTTTATCTTCAGAGAGTTAATACTGGCTCTTCAGAAAACGGCTCCAACCTCCTCTAGAAGGACTTTCCAAAACAGTCCCTCCACGAAATGCTACAAGCTCTCTGACCACAACAGGCAAGCTAGGTTAGGCTCAATTCCTATCGATGAGCAGTGAAATATGGCTCCTATTCTGGAAGATTAAAAATAGCTGTTTTGCAGCATGCAGAAGACCTGGATGTCAGTGAGATGCTGTTTAGTTATTTCTGGAAAGCAAAGCAAATAGAGGCCCCTCCTACACTGAATCCCAAAGATCAGTGCAAGGTGATACACTAATGGCATCACGGACATTGTGAACCAGATCATTCTTGGGTGGGGGGGCTGTCCTGTGCATTGTAGGGCATTTAGTAACATTCCTGGCCTCTATGCACTAGATGTCAGTAGCAGTCCCCAGTTGTGACAACCAAAAGCGTCCCCAGACATTGCTAAATAACCCTAGGGGCAAAATCGCCTCAGTTGAGAGAGGAGATTGTTTTGTATACATATACATATACCTTTGTCTCTTATTTCTCTCTCTCTCTCTCTTTCTCTCTCTCTCTCTCTCTCTGCCTTATTGAGGTAATGTATTTTTTTATTGAATTAATTTAAATACACTAAAATACACAGATTTTTTTTAAGGTAGGCTCCGTGCCCACCGTGGAGTCCAACATGGGGCTTAAGGTCACCACCCGGAGATCAAGACCTGAGCTGAGATCAAGATTTGCCTGGCTCAGTCAGAAGAGCATGAGACTCTTGATCTT
Organism: Panthera uncia; assembly: GCF_023721935.1. Taxonomy (NCBI): domain Eukaryota; kingdom Metazoa; phylum Chordata; class Mammalia; order Carnivora; family Felidae; genus Panthera; species Panthera uncia. The sequence continues at coordinate 5,733,986 of NC_064814.1, read as the reverse complement.
GGGGTTGTGGGTTTGAGCCCCACACTGAGTGTAGAGATTACTTAAAAATAAAATCTTTAGGGGCACCTGGGTGGCTCAGTCGGTTGAGTGTCTGACTTCGGCTCAGGTCGTGATTTCGTGAGTTTGAGCCCCACATAGGGCTCACTGCTGTCAGCCTATCAGCGCAGAGCCTGCTTCAGATCCTCTGTTCCCCTCTCTCTGCCCCTCCCCTGCTTGTGCTCTCCCCAAAATAAATAAATATTTTTTAAAAAATCTTTGGAGGCATCTGGCTCTCTCAGTCAGTAGAGCACGTGACTCTTAATCTCACGATTGTGAGTTCAAGCCCCATGCTGGGCATACAGCCCACTTAAATAATAATTTTTTTTAATCTTAAAAAAAAATAAAAGAGAGAGAGGTGCCTGAGTGTCTCAGTCTGTTAAGCCTCTGACTTCGGCTCAGGTCGTGATCTCATGGTTCACGAGTTCAATCCCTGCTTCTGCTTCTGTGCTGACAGCTCGGAGCCCGGAGACTGCTTCGCATTCTGTGTCTCCCTCTCTCCCTGTCCCTTCCCTGCTCACACTCTGTTTCTCTCTCTCTCTCTCTCTCTCTCAGAAATAAACATTAAAAAAAGAAGAAGTATAATCAACATTCAGGCCATTTCCAGTTCGCAGTCACCACCCCAGAGGCCTGGCCCTGGCATCTGCCCCCTTTCTCAGCCTCTGAGCCATTTCCTCATGGCTTTTTCCTCCCCTGCTATCTGCTTCCATCCCTTCCTGCTGTGCTGTCGGAAGCCCTTGTGTTTTTGTGAGGAAAATCTCCACCAGACTCGGGATCTTCAAAGGACCCTCTTGCTATCTGCTTCCTTGCTCCAAGGAGTGACCTTCCCATTAAAGGGTCATTTTTCGGGGCGCCTGGGTGGCTCAGTCGGTTGAGCGTCCGACTTCGGCTCAGGTCATGATCTCACGGTTCGTGGGTTCGAGCCCCGCGTCAGGCTCTGTGCTGACGGCTCGGAGCCTGGAGCCTGCTTCGGATTCCGTGTCTCCCTCTCTCTTCTCCACTCATGCTCTGTCTCTCAAAAATGAATAAACGTTAAAAAACATTTTTAAAAAATAAATAAAGGGTCATTTTTCCCACGGTCCCTGATCAGAAGAAGCACTTCTGCCAAAGCCAAGTGCCTCGGGGCTGGGAAACAGCAGCCCCGTTTTCCCTGCTTTTGTGCCTAATTCCAGACCATTCCCTTTTTTCCTCATGAAAACTCCCTTTCAAAGAGCATGCCATCTGGCAATCGTCTGTGACCCCACATGTTCCAGTCTGCTCCACGATCTACCATGACCCTGTTTGGATAACCCATCCAATTGCTTAGGCTATTCTTGCTTTTTCCCCCTTAAAAGAATTGAGATCTAAGTGGCATATAACATTGTGTAAGTTTAAGGTGTACCCACCCACCCACAGCTTTGGAACTATTTCCTAAAGTTGCATTACCATGGAAAGAGATAATCAAGACAGAGAGTTGATCATTTCGCGGTCAGATTGGCCAGCAAAAATATTGTAACCATGTACGATGCAATGCAAAAAAAAAAAAAAAAAAGTATAAACATACAAATTTCACCATAGCCTCAGCGTTATTAAATTTTATTATTATATCTAATAGGTGAGAGATGGCACCTGTGTGTTACTTTTATTTATTTATTATTTTAATGTTTATTATTTTGAGAGAGAGAGATAGGAGCGGGGGCAGGGGAACGGGACAGAGAAAGAGGGAGACAGAGAATCCCAAGCAGGCTCCAAACTGTCAGGATGGAGCCCGAGGTGGAGGCTCTAACTCATGAACCGTGAGATCATGACCTGGACTGAAATCAAAAGTCAGATGCTCAACCAACAGAGCCCCCCAGGCGGCCCTGTGTTTGTTTTAAGGTAATGTTCTTTGCTTATTAGTGAGATCGAACCCTTTCCCCCCAAAACTAATTCCTAATATTCAGTTTCTTCTTGTGTAAACTGTCCGCTCACGTCCTTTGATCCTTTGGTCCACCCTTCCAAAGAGCCTGGAAGTGCCTGGAGGTCTGTCTGAAACTTCAGAGCAATAGAGGTACTTAGCGATTGGCAGGATGTGGACCCCGCCATTGATTTCTGACAAAGGACTCTTGATTCTGATTGCGGTTTAGCTCAGTGGAGTTAAAAGAATTTCAGCCCAGAGATCTTCGACCATCACCATCTCATGCTGCCACCTTTAAACAAATGATTAGGTGGAAAGGCCAGGAGGAAGGATGTTCTAGCACAGGGGGAGGGGCTTGTTCAAAACCTGCATCAAGTCCTGCGGAGTCACCCCCGTTCTCTGACCCAGGTCTCAGATCTGCATCTAAATTTTTTTTTTTAACGTTTATTTATTCTTGAGACAGAGAGAGACAGAGCATGAACGGGGTAGGGTCAGAGAGAGGGAGACACAGAATCCGAAACAGGCTCCAGGCTCTGAGCCGTCAGCACAGAGCCCGACGTGGGGCTCGAACTCACGGACCATGAGATCATGACCTGAGCCGAAGTCGGACGCCCAACCGACTGAGCCACCCAGGCGCCCCTCAGATCTGCATCTAGATGAAGTGAAGTCTCATAAACAGTCAGAATTGTTTCCTGGATGGTGCTTCTTTGTTCTGTGCTTTGCTCTCAACTGGCTGTTTCGAGGCATCTGGGGCTGAGCAGAAGTACCTTGCCATTAGAACTGATGCCATGTGAGGTCCAGCATGTAGAAACCTAGGTATCATTCGTCCCTTTTTCTCCTCGGACCTTACGTCCCATTGATCACTACCTTTTGCCTAGCCTACCTGCTAAATATCTCTTGAACACATCTACCTCTTGCCACGCCGGCTGCTACCCCCTTAACAGGGGCTACGTTGAACAGATTACTGCCAAGCCTTCTCTCTAGGTTTCTCCAAGCTGCTGTTGCTTCTCTGCAATCCGTTCCCCACTCAGCAGCCGAAATGAGTATTTTTATTTTTTTAATTTTTAAAAATACGTTTGTTTATATAGTTTTGAGAGGTAGAGAGAGCACAAGCGGGGGAGGGGCAGAGAGAGACACAGAGGGAGACACAGAATCAGAAGCAGGTTCCAGGCTCTGAGCTGTCAGCGCAGAGCCTGACGCAGGGCTCGAATGTGTGAACTGTGAGATCGTGACCTGAGCTGAAGTCAGATGCTTAACCGACTGAGCCACCCAGGCGCCCCCAAAATGAGTATTTTGGTAAATGCCAATTGGACCGTGGTACTCTCTTGTTGTTCAACTCTCTTGTTGAAAACCCTCCAAGAGGGGTGCCTGTTTGGCTCAGTCAGTAGAAGAGGGAATTCTTGATCCCGGGCTCGTGAGTTCGAGTCCCACACTGACTGGAGATTACTTACTAACCCCCCTACCAAGAAACCGTCCATGAGTTTTCCAGAGCCCTTAGAATAAAGTTCAAAACCGGCAGCGTGTTGCATAAGACCCCGGATGAGCTGCCCCCCGACACCTCTGGCTTTGTCTCCACCATTTCACTCTCCCCCTTCCCTGATCCAGTCATGCAGGAATCCCCTTCAGTTCCTTGGTCTCATACTTCCTTCCTCAGGGCCTTTGCGCCTTCCACCTCTCCCTCTGAGATGCTTGTTTTCATTCCCTTTGTCTGGCTAACTTGTCATCCTTCAGATTTCAGCTTCAACGTTACTTCTTCAGGAAAGCCTGCCCCAGCCAACCGAGATGTTAAGATGCCATGAGAGATGCTTGTTTGCAGCACTTTGCACACTTGTGATGAAGTAATTATTTCTTTAACACCTTGTCTCCTCCACTAGAATATTAGTGACTTGAGGGTGGGATCCTGTCAGTTTTCTTCACCGCCGTATGCCCAGCGTCCAGTTCCGGTCCTGGCACATACAAGGAACTCAGCAAACATGTGCTGACCAATTGGCAGGTAGGTCAACATAGTATGATGTCGTTGGTCAGTTTCAAGCTGAGGTTTATTTTGGGCTGATTTGAAACACGTTTCTTGGGGCGCCTGGGTGGCGCAGTCGGTTAAGCGTCCGACTTCAGCCAGGTCACGATCTCGCGGTCCGTGAGTTCGAGCCCCGCGTCAGGCTCTGGGCTGATGGCTCGGAGCCTGGAGCATGTTTCCGATTCTGTGTCTCCCTCTCTCTCTGCCCCTCCCCCGTTCATGCTCTGTCTCTCTCTGTCCCAAAAATAAATTAAAAAAAAAAAAAAAAAAAAAGTTGAAAAAAAAATAAAAAAAAAAAAAAAGAAACACGTTTCTTAAATTCAAATTACACTGAAATGTTCAGCTCCATCTCTTAAATATTCCACAGGGTCGCAAAATGAGTGAAGCAGTGATTTTCTGTTGGCTATACTACCTAAGGTGAAGTCACTAGGTGTTACTACCGGCTAGTATAACAGAGACATTGCATCGCAGAAGGAGAAGGAGCTGGGGCGCCTGGGTGGCTCAGTCAGTTAAGCGACCAACTCTTGATTTTGGCTCAGGTCATGATCTCCCGATTGGGGAGACTGAGCTCTATGTCGGGCTCTGTGCTGACGGTGCGGAGACTGCTTGGGATTCTTTCTCTCCCTCTCTCTTTCTACCCCCCACCTTCTCAAAATAAATAAATAAACATTAAAAAGAAAAGGAGGGGGGAGCCTGGGTGGCTCCATGGTTAAGCATCCGACTTCAGCTCAGGTCATGATCTCACAGTTTGTGGATTTGAGCCCCACGTTGGGCTCTGTGCTGACAGCTCGGAGCCTGGAGCCTGCTTCAGACTCTGTATCTCCCTCTTTCTCTGCCCCTTCCCCACTTGTGTTGTGTCTCTCAAAAATAAAATAAAACATTAAATAAATAAATAAATAAATAAAGGAGAGGGAACTTCCTGCTGGCAGATCCATCCATATGGCAGAGTGTCACATAGGACAGACCATGGAGTATGGAAGGCTTTCATCCTTTCTCCTTCTCTTTTCCCTCTACTGTCTCTCCCCTTTTGTTTTAAGGAGAGAACTATGAGTGTTTATACAGCTGGGGGGAAAGAACTGAAAGGAAGCAACTAAAAACTCAAGAGAGACAGGATAATTGGGCACCAGCTCATTTATTCCACAAGCATCAGATGTCTATGGTTAAACAAAGCCAGGCACTTTGTTAATCAATACTGACACACAGATGAGTAAGACACAGTGCTTGGAATCGAGGGGATCACAGGAAGAGAAATGTCACATAGATAATGCTATTAACTATACGAAACCTAGCAATGGGCATATCCATTCTTTACACAGAATTATATACAAAGAAATGTTAGCTGGCACCCAGAAGTAATCACAAAGCAACTTCAAATATTATTGTATTCTCTTGAGAAAAATGCCAAAGGGGGAATTCCATACATGGTTCACAAGAAACCTTCTTAAACTCCTATTGTTCATTTCTCTTTCCCTCCTCCTGTCTGTTAAGGAGGACTCTGTCTTTACCTATTAGGTTCCCAGATCATTGCATAGTATCGAATAATAGGGGAAGGCATTTTACCTATTCACCTAAGGTATTTCTTTAAAAAAAAATTTTTTTTTTAGTGTTTGAGAGAGAGAGAGAGACAGACAGACAGACAGAAGCAGAGCATGAGCAGAAGAGGGGCAAACACAGAATCCGAAGCAGGCTCCAGGCTCTGAGCTGTAGGCCCAGAGCCCAATGTAGGGCTCGAACTCGAGAGAACCATGAAATCATGACCTAGGCCAAAGTCGGATGCTTAATCGACTGAGCACCCAGGCGCCCCATCTAAGGTATTTCTCACTCTGCCCTAAAGCTTCTCTCTTCCGTCGCTCCAAACTTCTTCCACCTCTTCTAGAATCCACACCACCTTGGCTCTTCTCTTCGCTTGCTCCTCCCCTCTTTTAAAACCGTCTGCTCTCATCAGCTGGTAACTCCTCTTCCTATCCAAACTAAACCAAGTCATTCAAGACTTGGCCCTTCTCAGTCCTACCCTTCCCCTATTAATCTACTGCTGGGCAATGATCTGGGAACCCAACAAGCACAGACAGAATCCTCCTTAGCAAGCAAGAGGAGAGAAAAGAGACTGGAAATACTTACGCATTATTATTACTGTTACTGTTCTTATGAATTGTAATTTCTTGGTTGAAATATAGCTGAACACTAGTGCATTATTAATATTATTTTCCTGTGGTAAGTGAAGTGATACATACGGTTATCTAGGGGCATTTGGAACAAACAGAGCAGGACCATCATCATAAAGGATGATAGGGAGTTAGCCAGGAAGAAAGGCGGTAAGAGGCATTTCAGGCACAGTGAACAGGATAAGCTAAGGGCTAGGGATGGCAAATAGCATGTGAGGCTGGGGTAGGGGAAGGGACTGAGGATACAGATGGGGAAAGGAATAGGGGTCTCTCTTTTTTGGAGGCACGTTGAGAAGGAAATAGAAGTAGTTGGAGTAGATGAGAAATGGCCAACTGGAAGGCCTTGGTTTCTTCATCTAGGTTATTTTGGAAGGGAGACAGAGGAGGCTCCAGAACAATGAAGGGTTGGTACAGCTGCCTGATATTGCTAAACAGCCATCAAGACATGACCACCTTGACCTCAGAGCTGCCAAAAGTCTTGCCAGGGTGAACTTAGATTGGGTCCACTGGTATGCTTTGGCTTGAGTGATTTGATTTACTTCTTCAGCAAAGTTTTACGGCTGGGGGTACTGACAGAGGGAATGGTCAGGGGGTAAAAGGAGTATAGCACAGACCCTGAAACTGGTAGGTGCACAGTTCAAGTTTGTTGGGTGATATTCATAAAACACAGTGGAGCAGAGAAACAAGTGTGGCTAGAGGAGACAGGGGTACAAGGTAGAGCAAGGCACGATGACTGTGTTACATTTGTTAACTTTCCAAATGTAGCCACGTAAACCTTCTGGGATGAGGTGGAAAGACGTAAGGTATAGGCAATTGGCTAGTCCAATTCAGCAAACATTTACTGGGCACAAGCTCTGAGTAAGGGGCTGTGGGGACTGCCAGGGTAAGCCGGCTGCCTTCAGGGAGCTTCAGATCTTACAAAAATAGTGCTGTACAAAGCATTATTTTTGTAAAGGCGTCAATGGAGACACAAAGAGGCATAGCACTACACAGAATTTCAATGACCAAAAAAGTCAGGGAAGGCTTTGAGGCAGGGAGCATTGGAGGTGAACTTTCAGGATGTGTGTATATTTGAAGGTTGGCTTTATTTAAGGTAGAAGGGAATCTTTAAAGGGTAGGGAAGCTCTTGGGTTAAAGAGCAGAGAGGTGGGATGGTCTCAGACGCATTTTAAGGATGGAGAATCTGGGGTGCCTGAGTGGCTCAGTTGGTTAAGTATCCAACTCTTATTATTATTTTTTAATTTTAGAGAGGGTGTGGGGGAGAGGGGCAGAGGGAGAGAGAGAGAACCTCAAGCAGTCTCCAAGCTCAGCATGGAGCCCAACTTGGGGCTTGATCCCATGACCCTGGGATCATGACCTGAGTGGAAATCGAGAGTCGGACACTCTACTGACTGAGCCACCCAGGTGTCCCAAGCCTCCAACTCTTGATATCAGCTCAGGTCTTCATCTCAGAGTTATGCGTTCAAGCCCCACGTTGGGAGCCTAAAAATGGATGCTGAATCTATGCAGCTGCAGGATTAGATTGGCCTGTGGGGAATTAGCCTGGTAACCTATATCTGAGTTGATTTATGAGGGGCTTTGAATGTGAAGCAGAGAGATACAGACTTTGTCTATAGGCAAGGATAAACTGCAGAAGATTTTTGTGTGCAGAACGGTAACATAATTCAATCACTGTCTTAAGCAAGGGCTAAAACAGTTGAAACACACATGATTAGGTACCAAAAGGATACCTTTTTGAGAAGGGAGGTTTTAATTACATAATTCATTAACAGGGGAAAGGGGCTCTTACTTCCCAGGGCCAGTCATGACCCTCTCCCGATTTTATAAACAGATTGAAAAACAAAACACAAAAAAACTTAAGTCTCCAGACTTCCATCTCTGGGAAAACAGAAGTAAATACTGACACAGGCTTGCTTTGTTTTCCCAAGAGAGCTCTCCTAGACGATTTCTCTCATTATCTAGGGGGAAAAAAATTAACTTGTTTTTCCCTTTAGAGTACAGCTAAGCTGAAGGGAAAACTGATGTATCGCCTTAGATTCTCCAGCTTTGGTTTGGTTGCAGTATTAGTCTCTGAGCCAGGTGTTCACAGCAACAAGAAGGGAGCTTACTTAGAAGAAGTAGGAGACGCGGGTGCTCTGCAAAAGGACTGATTTTAAAAAGAAAGAAAGAAGGCGGCTGGGGCGGGGCTCTGTCCATCTTTTTTGGATAATTACGTAGGAAAAGTAATTGAGGTGGAAGCCGTGCCCTCGCCTCTAGTCAGGACCTCTGAACCCGAAAGCGCCAGAGCAACATGCCCAAGGATGGACAGGGGTTTCCTACTCTCCCGCCCGCATCACTCGGCGTTTAATTCCGCCAGGCTCCCAGAGGGACGATTTTAGCTACAGTCTAGCGCGCAGTGCAGCCAATAAGAAGCCAGGAATCTCCACCCGTCTCGGATTTCAACCAATCGGCGTCCAGAACTTTAGCTTGCTAGCGGCGTCCCTGTTGTCCGAGAAAGGAGGCAAGCCCCCTTAGAGTTGCCAGCAACGGACATGGCCGCGGCCCCTGGAGGAGGGGACGTGAAGTGAGGAGGGGGCTGGGAGGGAAGAGGACGCGAGCAAGGAAGACAGCCCCCTGGGCCCCGGTAAGTACGAGAAGGCCAGTGGCCCGAAGCAAGGGGAGCAGGGAAGCAAGGGGGCGTGGGGCTCGGCCTTCGACGTCCTCTGGATTCTTGGCCAAGGAGAGAGGAGTCTGGGGTCTGCACCCAGGAAATGGCCTCGGGGGATCTCTTCGAAGGGGGAGTCAAGGGACGGGCTCTTGCCTCCAGCCCCTGGCCATTTCCTTTCCCCAGGTGCTCACACTTGTCCTTGGTCCTGGCTTGGCCCCTTGGGGGTCCCGCGTCAGATCGAAGCCTCCTGCCAACAAAGAACCCTGCCCCAGGTTTGTGGTGGCTGGGCCCTGGCGCAGGGGGGCTTCCAGCGCCGAAGCCCAGTGTATTTACAGGCCTCTGGGGGCCCACACCCCCAGCCCCAGTTCAGACCGTTGTCCCCGCTGCGCGCGCTCTCTGCTGCCGCCCGGGCCCTCGTGCTGACCGCGTCCCGTGTCCAGGTGGATGGAACCGGATGGGGCTAAACCCTGAGCGGCGACGGTGCAGTTTGAGCATGCCCTGCCTTTTCTTTTTTTTTTTTTTTCTTTTCTTTTCTTTTCTTTTCTTTCCGTCTTTCCAGAAACGTTTAAAGACTCCTTAGAAGCAACTATAGGAACACAGTACTTGCCATCCTGCAAACCGACTGCTGTGCTGTGCCCTCCTTCCCCTGCCGCACACCCCAGAAGTCCAGTCTCACAGTCCCTCGCGTGCCACGGCGTGAGCCCCTGCCGGGTGCCCGGTGCCAGATGCCAGGGAAACCTTGCCCTTTCATTGGTGTGGAACCACAGGCTGCACTTTGGCGTGTTCGTTGATTTTGGTCACGTGCTGCTACATCCCACCCTCTCTTCCGAGTTTTTGTATGGCTCTAGGGGAAAAAAAAAAAAAAAAAAAAAAGGAGGAAGCCTTGCACTGAAATCTGTTTCCCTTCAGGCATGTAATTTTAGCTTTGGAGATGTTAGTTTTCTCATGCTTTGTTCACACACTCAGCTTCAGTGACATCCTTCAGTTATTCCCCGGGCACCCTTCGACGACGGAAGTGGGGAAGGAGGAGCTGTAATGTTTTTATTTTACAAATGTGGAGAGTAACTTTTGGGAGGGGCAAAGAGGCGGGGCCGGGGTCACCTGGAGCCAGGACTGGAACTCTGAGGTCCAGATGCTTCAGTTCTTTATCCACTACACCAGTTGTTTCCTAGGTGAGAGTGAGAAATCAAGTTCCTTAACTTCTCTGAGCTTCTTGCAGGGTGATGGAGGGCCTTAAACGAGAGAGTATACGGAGGATCTCTATCGATAGGTGTATATGGCATAGGTACCAGCGCTTACTAGGTTAATACACGTTTGCATTTGTTATTTGTAAGTAACCAACAGGTAGTTCACTGGCGGATTTCTTGCATTAATATTTACTGTGGTCTTTCTATATGGGGCCAAATGATTTCAGCGATTCTCAGTTGAGAGAGCAGGAAGGGATGGAGGCAAAGCATCGTAACCTCTTCCTCCATTTTGGCGGAACTGTTGTGTTATTGTAGTGTTACTGACAGGGATATGTCTCCTATAAGAAGAACAGTGTAGAGGCAGAAAGAGGTTGGGAACCACTGCAGAAGAAATACTACTGTGGTATGTCTCTGTGGTAATCTTGGCAAAAGAAGGGCTGATCTTCGTATTCCAACAGGTGGTTTTAATTTTTTTTTTTTTTTTTTAAGCAATGGCACAGATAAGGCACATCATCTGAAGAGTCAAATAAAAATGGTCCATGGGATAAAAAAGTTTGAAAATCACTCTAAAGATCAGAACACATCAGAATGTAGCCTATTATGAACCCTGGAACAGGGGCAGCGTGTTCAAATAAAATCCACAAATTATCTGCAAGTCTTATATTGGCTGCCCTGTTAGCTTTAACATCCTTGCTCACTGGTTCTTTTTGTTAGAACTTCAAATAGAGAAACTGGTGGATACCACGGAGCCGCTTCCTTGACCGGGGAGGTGAAGTACAAACCATCCCCTTGATAATCAGCCTCCAAACAATTGAGAGTTAACTGCCCTTGAACTCCCCCCCACCCCCACCCCTACCCTGCCCCTTGTTTGTGGTGACCCGACATCAGAAGATTAGACCGGGAGAACAAGGGCTGGGCGGTGAGATGGAAGAAAACAGAAAGCCCTTCACAATTCTATTTTGAGAAGTTGCTAGGGAGTGCCAGCTCCAAGTGTTGAGAATCAGCCTTTTGGAAAGCTTAACTCCTGCTGAACTAATGAGAAGTGAAGGTCACAGTACTTTGGTTCTGTCCCACTGCCCTTTCCCTAATGTTGGGCTTGGGAAACGGTGTCTATGAGGAGGGGGAAGGGGGCTAATGTAAATACTACCTAAACCCAAGGCTTTACTGAACCTTACCTGGTGAGTTGAGTCTGAGCTCTTACAATAGTGAGTTGGAAAGACACAAAACCTCTAAACCCATTCCTGGTGTTCCAAGTGAGAAAGTCCCAGGTCACGGTTGGCACTTCTCCACTGGTAAATGTGTGTCAGTATTTTTTATCTTGTTATTGTGTCAGTGTCGTTTCCTTGAGACTGTCTTTCTTTAGCTAAAAGCTAGGTTCCTTTAAAAATATTGTTTGAACCCTGGTTTCCAAGCCTGGATTTGTTTGTAGTAGCACAGGTGAGCTAAAGGGTAGGTCAAAGCTGTAACAGGAATGTTTTTCTTCCGGAACTGACCCGCCAGCCAGAATGTGTGGTTTGGTGATCAGGGGTTTGTATAATAATAAGCTTCGCCTGTGGCTGCTGAGACAGTAGTAAACAGTATTGGTCACATGGTGTGGCAAGTAGGGTAAGGGCCAGATTTAAACCGGCCTGATGCCTGCCTCAAGCTCGGCACATTTCACGCTGATTGCTTTGGGTTTCCCTAGCTCCAAAGACCAAAGTGGTGGGGGAGTCAGGGGTGCCCAAGGGAAGGAGACCCTTCCAGGGCTTACAGCAGCCTTTGGGAAACCAGACATCTCAGTGTAATTATATGAACCCAGTTGTTTTTTTCTTTTTAAATGTTTATTTATTTTTGAGAGAGTGAGCAAGAGAGTGGGGGAGGGGCAGAGAAGGAGGATCCAAAGTGGGCTGTGCGCTGACAGTAGAGAGCCAGAGAGCCTGATGCAGGGCTTGGACTTGTGAATCTTGAGATCATGACTTGAGCCGAAGGCCGACACTTAACTGACTGAGCCACCCAGGTGCCCCTGAACCCAGTTTTATTAATTTCAGGATCCTTTTGAAAAAGACATTCATAATAGCAATATTCCTTAGTAGGGAGGTGAACAGAAAACTATTGGGAAGTACTTGGAAAAGATATATACTGGAGAGAAAATCAAAGATGTGTTTAAAAGAGCATAAATATCCCTGAAGTTGACATGGAACTCAAAAGGGGGAGTATTGCTTAGTAATATAAGCCAGATCCAATAGCAAAATCAGAATCAGAAGTTGGTGGGGGTTTTTTTATTGTGATAAAATCGATCATTTTATTTTTTATTTTTTTTAATGTTTATTTTTGAGAGACAGTGCACGTGCACATGTGCACACACATGCATGATTGGGGGAGAGGCAGACAGGGAGAGAGAGAATCCCAAGCAGGCTCTGTGCTGATATGGGACTTGAACCTGAGGCAAAATCAAGAGTTGGATGCTTGGGGCGCCTGGGTGGTTCACTCAGGCGTCTGACTTCAGCTCAGGTTATGATCTCATGGTCCATGAGTTTAAGCCCCACATCGGGCTCTGTGCTGACAGCTTTGACCCTGGATCCTGCCTCAGATTCTGCGTCTCCCTCTCTCTCTGCCCCTCCCCTGCTTGTGCTCTGTCTCTGTCTCTTTCTCAAAAATAAACATTAAAAATTTTTTTTTTAAAAAAAGGAAAGAAATCTAAACCAAAGTCACAAAGATTTTCTTTTATGTACTTTTAGAAATTTTATATTTTTACATTTAGGTGTAGGATCCATTTTTACTTAATTTTTGTATATAGTGCAAGCTGTATTTCCAAGTCCCTTTTTTTTTTATCTCAATGTTCAATTTTTCCAGTATAGTCTGTTGAAAAGACTTTTCTCCACTGAATTGCCTTTGCAGGCTTCTCAAAAATCAATTGACCAAATATATCTGGATCTATTTCTGGATTCTCTATTACCAGGCCAATACCACACTGCCTTGATTGCTGTGGCTTTACAAACCTTGAAGTTGGATGGTGAAAGCCTTCCAAACTTTGTTCTTTTGCGGTAGTCTAATGTGAATGTCTCTTTTAAATTTTTTTTTTTTTCAACGTTTTTTATTTTATTTTTGGGACAGAGAGAGACAGAGCATGAACGGGGGAGGGGCAGAGAGAGAGGGAGACACAGAATCGGAAACAGGCTCCAGGCTCCGAGCCATCAGCCCAGAGCCTGACTCGGGGCTCGAACTCACGAACCGCGAGATCGTGACCTGGCTGAAGTCGGACGCTTTAACCGACTGCGCCACCCAGGCGCCCCTGTGAATGTCTCTTATTACAAGTGGAACTGAGCATCTTTTCATATGTAGAAGCTGCTGGATTTCTTGATCTCTCAGGGTTAGAAGACATTATAAAAGGTTATTCCTTTCTTATTTGCTCCCTGATGTATTTATTATCTCCATAATTTCCCAGCCTCTGCTTGGATCCTTCCGGTGCTGGGGAGCTCGTTGCCTTTCAGGGCAGCCTGTTCCATTTTTTTATACAGTTCTAATTATGTAAAAGATATCGCTCATGTTGAGTCCCAGTCTGTCCCCCCTGGAGTAAGTCTGGCCCTCCATTCATGTGGCAGCCATTGTGCCCTTCTAGACGGCTCTTACCAAGTGTGCTTTGGCCAAGTGGCTAATCCTTTCCAGCATTTCTCATATCAGAATTTCCTCAACCTTTCTGCTGCTGTCAGAAAGCTCCCCACTTTTGTCAGTGTGCGTGATGGACAAATGAACAAAATATTCCAGGTGTGCTCTGATAGGTACAAAAATCAGACTTACCTCTCTGTTTTTGGGGGATGTGGCATGTTAATTAATTAACATGTCTGTTAATGCAGCCTAACTGTGAATGAGCTTGGGGTGGCCATGTCACCTGTATTGAAATTGCACTTAATTAAGCCACTTAGAGTAGTTTTACACAATAGTTTTTGATGTTTAGTTATTTTTGAGAGGGGGGGGCGGGGGTGGGGGAGGGAGGACAGAGGATCCGAATCAGGCTCCAAGCTATGAGCACAGAGCCTGATGCAGGGCTCGAACTCATGAACTGTGAGATCATGACCTGAGCTGAAATCAGTAGCCAGCCGCTTAATCAACTGAGCCACCCACGCGCCCCTAAATAGTTTTTGAACCTAAGCATAGGACATAATATCGAATCTATTACAGTTAAATTGAATCTGTTAGGTGCAGCCTGTTGAGATCTTCTTGGATCTTGACTTTTATCTTGTTTCCAGATTTATGCTATCTGAGATTAGCACACCATCTGTTTTCTCACCCAAGTCATTGATAAAAATATTGATTAGGATGCCACCAAGGAGAGAACCCTGAGGCTTGTTATTAAAAAACCTCCTTCCAGCTGAACATCAATCCATCAGTTAGTACCCTTTGGGCACAGCTATTCAGCTGAATACAAGTCCCCCGCATTGTGTTTTCTGGGTGTTGGGTATGGCTAGAGTATAAGCAGAGCTAATGAAGATTGTATTGGAAGGGATTAGAAGGACAGCCAACTCCTCAGCTCGCCCTCCACCTGAACCTTGGGCATCCACTTAGCTCTTTTTGATGCTGGATCTGAACTTGGCACCAGGAAGCATCCGTCCCTTTGTTTCCATGGCTACTATGCTGCCTTTGTCTAGATACTCGTCATGGCAAACCAAAATTACTGTAATTTTCGTCTACCTCTTCTGCCTGTAATTTCTTTCCCTTCCCCCTCTGATCCGTTCTCTACCCTCTTAAAATACTGGGACCTGCTCAGAAACCTTCAGCGACTCCCCAGGGTCACTTTGTTTTGGCCTTCGAGCACCTATGCATTTCAGCTCCTGATTCCCCTCTCTATGTGGCCTTTCATTTCTTCTCTCTTACTTAGGTCTTCTGCTCTAATCGAACAGATCAGATCACCATCTTTCAAAAAGGCTCTGTCCATTTCTTCCTTGGTGGCTTTGTTGAGACTCCTTGTTCTCCCTCTTCTCACCCTTAAGCTTTCCTGAGTGCACCACTTGGGTCTTGGCTTCTTCCAGGAAGGGATCCCTGGCCCCGCCAGCCCCCATTTGCAATTCTCATTTGGTATTTCAATGCCAGTGTGAATATTTAGTTATGTTTTCTCACAATATTCAAAACCTGGCTATAGTATAAATCCCTCTATGGAAGGGACTATATCTTATACTTTTGTCAAAGCAGGACCATTCCGTACGCTTAGTAAATATATACAGTTATTATGTGCAGTAGGCATTTAATAAATGTTCACTTCCCTCATCAACCCTTCTCTTTTATATCCACCATATCTTGCGTGTGCTAGGCATTTTAGAGCTTGGTAGAGCTGATTAGTTGGATCTCAGATCCCACCTTACTTTTTAGAAATGAACTCTACTGACGCAATATTTCCACAAGATAGGATGCACCTATTTAAGTATGTAGTTCAAAGAGTTTTGACAAAACTATACACCCTCGTCACTGCCACCCACAGTCAAGATATTGAACAAAAGACCCCTGTGCCCTTTGCAGTCTTTCCCTCCCCATGACCCTAGGCAACCCCTTCCCTGCTTATTGTCACCATAGATTAATTTCACCTGTTCTCAATTTTATATAATGGGATCATATGCTATGTGCTCTTTTGTGCTTCTTTCACTCAGCAAATGTTTTTGAGATTCAGCCACATTGTTGTATGTGTCAGTCACTCCTCTGTTTGGTCACTCCTTCTGGGCAGAATTCCATTGTATGGATATACCACAGTTCATTCACATGTGAACAGACATTTGGGTTGTTTCCAGTTTTGGGCTATTTTGAATAAAGATGCTATGAACATTTGTATAAAGTTCTTTTTGAAGAAGTATGTTTTCATTACTAGGATATATAGTGAATGTATACTTAACTTTCTTAGAAACTGCCAAAATGTTTTCCAGAGTGATTGTACCATGTTACATTCCCATCAACAATTTATGGGTTCATATCCTCACCAACACTAAATATTGTCAGTCTTTTTCATTTTAGGCATTCCAATAGGGTATGTATGGGTATTAATATTGATAAACATGAATATATTAATATAAATTTTAACATTTAATTATTTAAACATTAAATGTTAATATTGAGTCTTCCAATCTATGAACATGGTATATCTCTCCATTTATTTAGGTCTTGAATTTCTCTCAATAGTGTATAGGCCATATATAATAATTTTTAATGTTTATTTATTTATTTTTGAGAGAGAGAGAGAGAGAGAGAGAGAGAGAACAAGCAAGGGAGGGGCAGAGAGAGAGGGAGACAGAATCTGAAGGAGGCTTCAGGCTCCAAGCTGTCAACACAGAGTCCGATGTGGGGCTCAAATCCACAAACTGTGAGATCATGACCTGAGCCGAAGTTGGATGCTTAATTGACTGAGCCAACCAGGGGCCCCTTACATATATATTTTAAAAAGTCATCCCTAAGTATTTTGTGGGGTTTTTTTTTTGGTGCTATTGTAAGTGATATTGAAAGTGTCCTATTTTTCTATATTTCATTATAGCACGTACAAATTTAATTTATATTTGTATTTTGTATTTTGACCTGTATCTTGTAACCTTGCACACTTATATGTTCTATTCCTTAGAATTTTTTCATATATTATCTAGCCTTCTGCAAATAAAGACAGTTTCACATATTTCTTTACAATCTTTATGCCTTTCATTTCTTTTCCTTTTTTTTTTTTTTTTTTTTTTTTTTTTAATAATTTTTCTCTAGGCCCAGTGTGGGGCTTGAACTCATGACTCCGAGATCAAGAGTCGTACGCTCTACTGACTGAGCCAGCCAGGCACCCCTGTTCTCCTTACTTCTGAGTCTTTATTCTTCACCTAGGTGGCACTTTGTTCATATTTCTTATTTCTTGGTGATAGTAATGGCAAGTATTTATTAACACCTACCATATGCTAAATACTGTACTAGACCCTTTGCATATAATATTTTATGTAATTCTTGTTCCTTCTTTGTGAAATAGGCATCATTCTATGAACAAGGACCCTGAGGCTCAGAGAGACAAGTAATTGGCCAAGGTGATTTGGCAGTTGATACATGTTGGAGCCAGGATTTGAACCAGGGGTATTTGGCTTTGAAGCCTGTGCTTTCTTTCACATTGGACGAGGGGTAGAACTGGCCCTTTAAGGATCTAGCTGCTGGTTTCAGATCAGGCAGTTGAGGACCATTCTTTCCCAGAATCCCATGTATGGAGTGATGGGAAAACAGAGACTCTTAGAAATATGTCCTGCTCCTGGCTGCCCTCTCTGAACACTGTGGTTCCAGCTGGCCGCAAAGTTATTTCACTCTCGTCGTGTTGGCAGAAGGAGTTAAGCACAATCCCCATCTGGCTTCTGGTGCCTTGTTTTGTGTGGCAGCTACCTCATCCAGCCCCTGCTGGGATGGGGCGTATGGGGAGCTTGCTCTGTACGCTGTACTCGTAAACATGGCCTGGGCTGCGTGAGTCAGAGCGGCCTTGGGGAGACGTGGATTCAGCCGCTCAGGATCCCATTTCAGTTGGCTGCCAAGGACCAAATGTCACTGCACTGCGAGGCCACTTCCAGTGTCACTGTCTGTCTCTGACCCTCTGGGGCTGGCTCACTCGGCTCTGAAAGCCTCGGCTGCAAAGGCAGGCGTAGGGAGAGGTGTGGAAGCACAGACGCGTGAGGTCAGCCCTGGTGCTGCCATGAGAGGAATCACACGGGGTCCTAGAGTGGAGTGGGTGACTGCAGAGCCTAGGCCTCCTGGCTGGGGTCCCCTGGACACAGCTTTTTTTTTTGTTTCTAGACAGCTCTTTTATGGATCATTTCTCCCAGGCTCTGACCAGCTCCTCTTAACAAGGCTTTGCTACAGGCCCCAGAAAGAACTGCCCTAGTCAGCAGGTTGGTGCTTACTCCACAAGGAGTCACTGGGCACCGAACCAGATTACTCAGTGGCACCCTACCCAAACACTCCCTGGTCTGAAACCTTTACAGTGTGCCGGCTGCCAGGATGGATGGGTGACAGTCAGGGGTTGTGTGGGGAGGTAGGGCTAGCCTTCATTTTCCAGATTGTCGTCGAGATCGGATCACCCGTCCTGGTAGGTGTGTGCCCAGGTGCCCGTTGAGCGCTGCCCTATCAGCAAAGCACACAAGAGGTTCGGCTACGTGACACGTGGGCACGTGTGTGTGGACACGTGTGTGGGCATGTATGTGCGGGCATACATGTACGTGGGGGGGGGCGTGTTTGTGGGCATGTGGGGGGGTTCCGGTTACCTTAATGCTCACTTTTATTTATTTATTTGTTAAAAAAAAAATTTTTTTTTTAAATCTTAAGTAGGTTCCATGCCCAATGTGGGGCTTGAACTCACGACCCTGATATCAGCAGTTGCATGCTCTACTGACTGAGCCAGCCAGGCGCCCCCTAACTTTTATTTATTTTTAAAATGAATGAATGAATGAATGAATTTCCCTGATCTTTTTTTTTTTTTTTTTTAATTTTTTTTTTTTCAACATTTTTTATTTATTTTTGGGACAGAGAGAGACAGAGCATGAACGGGGGAGGGGCAGAGAGAGAGGGAGACACAGAATCGGAAACAGGCTCCAGGCTCCGAGCCATCAGCCCAGAGCCTGACGCGGGGCTCGAACTCACGGACCGCGAGATCGTGACCTGGCTGAAGTCGGACGCTTAACCGACTGCGCCACCCAGGCGCCCCTTTTTTTTTTTTTTTAAGTGTTTATTTATTTAAGTAATCTCTACACCCAACGCGCGGCTCAAATTCAAAACTGAGCCAGCTGGGTATCCCTCATCTTTACTTTCTAAAAAGCTGAGAAATCAACGTTTTTCCTGCTTGCCGGAAGTCTGTGAGTTAGAGTACATGCGGAGCAAAACATAGTGTGCCTCCGAAAATGAGGGCTCACAGAGGGGAAACTTCACCCCTCCGGCGTGGCCTGGGCAGGACCGGCCGGGCTCTGGTGCCCAGGGGTCAAGTCTTTCCCACGTAGTGCTCTGTTGTATAGACGACACCGTCGTGTTTCTCAGTAGCTGCTTGTTCAACAACCTGGACTCATGGGATCTCTTCTGTCTTTCTCCCCAGATGCCATGACTGTGACGGAGTCACTGGGCCTTGTACATGCTGGGGAGGAGCCTTCCTTTTGGGGGTGATCACATTCATCTGGGCATGCCTGCAGTACTCTGGGCCCATGGATCTGAAGGAGAAGCACGTGGTAGGCCATGCTCGGTTCCCTTATGGGTATTGTCTGTGTGCCTCTGTTGGACTCTCCCTACTTGTGTTTGCCTGGGGGGTCCTCACTGGGGGAGGCTTTAAGCCAAAAGTGACAGGGGGTGTGTGGCTCTGAGGATTGGGGTACGGGATGGTGACCCCCCCTGAGAGGGTGCTGTCGCTGGGCTGGGAAGCGCTCTGGGAGCCGGGAGCACAGGACAAGGGGTCGACCAGTTAGCGCAGCGGCATGGGAGCAGGTTTCTGATTTGGGTTGGCGCCAAGCCAGTCTTCCACTTCTTGCCCAGGGGTGTGTAATTTCGTTGGTTTGCTCTTTGTAGGGCTCTGCCCCAACCTGCTGAGCCATGTTGAGTACTGTTGGGCACCCTCTCTGTGGTTAGAGAAGAGCTCCCCAGTCAGACTCCAAACACAGCTGCGTAACCAGCTGGAGGTGAGAGCCAGGAGGCCCAGGCATCTGCGAGGTCGGCCCCCCCCTTCCTCCTCATTGCCTGACGCAGGTACACCTCCCAGCCTCCAGGTACACTGCCTTCTCCTGGCATCGGTCTGCCGTCAATCAGAGTATCCCTCTCCCGTGACGGAGACCACCCCGGCAGAGGGCCTTCCGTCTCTTGTCTGGACTTCTGCCACAGCTTCCCACGGGTCCCTCTGTCTCTGATCTCCTTCCTCCACTTGCTGTCAGATGAAGGTATCCAGAATGCAGAGATGGCCTTTTGTCCCCTCTGCTTAAAAGTCACCAGTGGGTCCACACCACCTGCTGAAACCTTGGGTGTGGTGGGCAGAGCCCTCCGTAATCCACTGCTGCCTGTTGGCCCAGTGTCCCTAGCCTCCCCCGCCGTGGTCTTTAGCACTAGTAATTCTGAATGCTTCAGAGTTTGGGCACACCGTCCACGTTTAGGCTCCTATTTTTTTTTTTTTTCCTGACAAACTCCTGCTATTCTTTCTTCAAGAGCCATCACCTTCTCCTGATAAGTCCTCCCTCCCCTCCAGAGGACCCTCTTTCCAGCAGTCATAGTCCCTCCGCCACTGTGCCCACCACACGGTATCGAAACAACCTGTCGGTCCCACTTGATCCCAGTGTCCCTGACTCCTAGCCTAGAGCCTGGCATGCAGCAAAGGCTTAGGAAATATTTATCAGCTTGAACTTATGGATAGTGATCTTCCTGCCAAAGAGATCTTGGAAGGTCTGGAGAGGGAGCTGTGGGTCTGCACGCTGGGTCCCTGGTGGAGCCTGGCTGACTGCTGGCTCGTTCAGTTCCAGGCTTCACATGCCTCTGGGCCAGCTGTGGAAGAGCTTGTAGGCCTGAACCTGAAGCAGGTATGTTCAGCGTCCTGTTCACAGATGCCTCTGGCTGCTCTCCAGGGGTCCATCCTAGTAGGATTGGCACAGAGGGAAAGCTACTAGCCTGGCTGCAAGGGTGCTGTATACAGCTGTAAGAGCTGTGCACTGTTCAATTCCAGGGAGCACCCCCTTGAAGCTTTGATATTGTGTGATATGGTGGCCTGCCTGGGTGAGGCTGAGTGTCTCAAAACAGAGGACGGTGTTGTCCTCTGGTTCCAGCGTGTTGCTGAAACACCAGGTTTCTAGTGAATTGGGGAAACAAAGTTCTGTGATCCAGCCAGCGGGCTGGCTTCTCTCTCGAGCCTGAGTAAGAACACTTGAGAGCCCAAGATGGTTAGGTCTCAGGGGTCATTTTTCCTAGAGAATTTTTCTTTATTCTCGTCTTTGTCCTTCTGGAGAGATGAGTCCTGTCCTAGAAACATCATCAGCTGCATTCATGGAACCCTTCCTTTGGGTTGGTGGAGCTCTAGGCCGTGGGGAGGTAGCCCCTGGCTTGGAGACGCTTACAGTCCAGCTGAGGAACTGACGGTACAAGCAGTTAAGAAATAGAACTGGACACGGTTTCTACCGGAGGCGCCTCCTCGTGAGTTGTATACATGGGCTTGTAAAGATCACCCCGGGTGGCCTCCAAGAGTCAGGGCTTCTCAGAGGCATGGGAACAAAGAGAGCTGGATGGCAGAGGTTGATGGAAAGGGCCCGTCGTCCCCTGGCTGTAGCCCAGGATCAGCTTGGCTGTTGCCGGTTGATTTTTTTTCTCCCCCCGCTCCCCTTCATGACCTACTGGTCCTCATTGTCCCCGTCAGAACCTTATCTCCTCGGTTCCGGGTCCGCTGTGGAGGAGGTGCTGTGGCAGTGAGCGCCTGGGCTTCTGTTTCTTGGGTGCAGCGATCCCTTTTCACTTGCTGAGGCTGGCAGTGTGGGAAGGGGCGGGGTGGGAGAGGGCCTCATTGGGGTCCCGCTGAGCCGCTGGCTTAGACCCTATGAGCTGTTCTTTCCAGGGCCCAGCGCACAGCAGGGAGAGTGCTTGCTTAGTTGTGGTGCCCACAGAGCAGGGCCCTGGCAGAAAGCAGAAAGGGAAAGTGTCTCCTGGGAGCAGGGGACAGGGGGATGCCAGCCTCTTCCTGGCGGTTTGCTAAGGCTACGGCCCACTGCACTGCTGCCTCCTCCACCCCCTGGCCTGCACCTCGCGGAGACTTCCCGCCCTTAACCTCTGGACTGCCTGGCCCCTCCTTTTCTGCTCCTGTTCAGATCTGGATTTGGCAGAGGAGGGGGGGCGGGGAGGGGGCTGCGCTGGGTCGGGGGAGGAGAGAGGCGGAATTGAACTCAGCCGAGGCTCTCTCTTCCCCTCCCTGCAGCTGGAGATGGTGTTGTTGGTGTTGTTGGTGTTGTCTAGGAAACAGGGCCCTGGAGAAAAGTGTTCAGGCTCTCTAGTTATTGGACCTGTTGGGCTGCTTCGTCTCCCTTGGGGTTTTACAGCCCCTTCCTAAAGGTGGCCTGGACGCAGGCCGAGAAATTTGCGGTCCACTCCCAAGGCCTTTTGAGGGTCTGCACTGAGAGCTGCCCGTGTGTCAAATTCGGGGGTCCCAGTGCTCGTGGAGCCCCAGGTCACTGGCTGGGAGATGAGGGCCCATGTCCGCAGGGGTCTCCTGTCCCAGAAGCTCTTTGGCAGGTATGTCTAAATGTGACTGCGTGATTATCAGCTGCTGGCCCATCTCTGCTGTTGGGGTTCCTCGCCCCAACCTGGTGGGAAGGTGTTAGGTCTTAGGTATTGGAACCCTCAGAAGCCCTTCCTGTCTGCTGGCTCCTCCCCCTTCAGCTGGATTCTCGCACTGGATTCTTCCGCCTGATTCCGGGCCCCGTGCTCTGCCTCTTAGAAGCCACGGCTCCAGGCTTCTCAATGGCCTGTCCTTCCCCTCCACACGGATGTGCTGCTATTAATAACTGGCAAGTCCCCCCTCCCCTCCTTCCTGCAGCTAGAACTGTGGGAAGAGCTGTTGCTGGCGTGGCTCCATTCGGGGAGTCTCTGAGCGTTTCGGGGGAGCTCTCATGGATGGCGGGCGCCCACCTTGCCCAGTGAGTTGGGGGCCAAGGAGAGGTGGTCCGGGGGGAGAGTCCAGGTACCCCTGGGGGCCACGGTTGCCCCCAGGTTCCAGCAGCCACCTCCTGCACGGCCTCTCCTCCCCATGCATGCACAGCCCCTTGGCCGCGGGTGCCCCTGCACTCACCCCTCGGTGGCCTCTGATGAATGGACCAAGCTCCTGGGCATCTGGCAGAGCATCTACAAACTTTCTCCTCTCAGCCCGGCTCCTCCCTCCCCCCTGCTCGCCTCTCCCTCCCTCCCACGCCCGCCGGCCGCCGTTGTAGCACTGCCTCCTCCTCCCTCCCTAAATCTGCAGCGTGACTGGAAATAGGCTGAATTAATCAGCAGGCTGAAGCTCCGCTCTGCACGGATCCGGATCCGCTGCGGCTCCGGCTCCTAGCTCCCCAGCCCTCGCCTCTCTTTCTCTCTCCTCTCACCCTCTCCCTCTCCCCCTTCCTGTCTCTTCTCCTCTCTGCTTGAGGGTGGTGGTGGAAGTTCTGTAGTTGACTTCTGTGGCTCAGGCTCTCCCCCATGCTCTTTAAGCAGACAGAGCTATGGATGCCCCATCGGGGCAAATGCACCAAAGTGAGTATATGCCAACTTGGTTTTATATTTCTGTTACAAACGCCTTGTTCTCTGCTTTGGGTGCACGGCTTTGACTTAGCAATTTGCGCCAGTCTTGAAGATGGGTGCCGAACCGCAGGCAGCTCAGGTTATGAGGTAGCTGGGACTGAGGAAGGAGGCTGAGAATGGGAGCCACAATGCCCGTGTGTCCAGGGAGCTGCCAGCCAGGCTTCCGAGGCACCCAGAGTAGGACTGGAGCTGAGTGTCCCAGTGGGGCATCCTATCGAGTTATGCTGGGACCTGGGTCTCCATGCACAGGTGACGGGAAGCCCTGGGCCTGGAAGCCACCCCTCCTTGGGGCCAGCAAGGGTTTTTTGTTTTGTTTTGTTTTTCCCCCCCGGATCACATGGGTCATTGAGGTAGGAGCAACCAGGGCCAGGCTGATTTCTTCCTCAGTCTGGGTGGTCGCAGGAGGAAGAAGATGGGTTGATGGGTCGAAGCGCCAAGGTCAGCATGCGCCCGGAAGAGGAAGAAGCTGGGGGCTTTGCTTTGCCTGGCTGAAGACAAGGCTGATTTGTGTCTGGCCATGCTCAGAAGAGATTTATCGTGGCTACTAAAAAGGACCAGCTTCAGTGATTTAGGCACTATGTGGGTCCCCTCCCCACCTGCACAGGCTAAGAAAGCTGTGACCTGGGGACTTGGTTCAAGGGCCAGCCAGTTCTAATTAGTGGCTATCTGCTGTTGTCAAGGCTAAGGGTCCCCGTCTATGTTTGTAACCTATCTACCTGAGCCTCTGGGACCTGGTTTCTGCTCCCCAAATAGGTGGAGTGGGAAGGAAAAGAGCAGCTGTGTGGACCTGTGAGGAGTCCTGAAAGGACAAGGGCTGGGGGCCGGGGACTTGTGGCTCCGGGCCACCTGGGAAACCTGACCGAGGTGGTGCGGGAGAGCTCAGGGGTGTTAGTTCTGGAAAGGCTTGTTAGACTGACCCAGATGCTCTGCGTCAGGCCCTGCAGATCTGGTCCTGTTCAGTAGCGGGTTTTTTTTTACAGTTCTGATTTGATGGATAGAGTCCTCTCCCCACCCTTCCGCTCCTTTAAAGCCCCATGCCCTCCCCGTGTCCCCCCTTTGATGACGGAGCAGGCAGGAGAAGTGCAGCTCATGAGGGGCATTTGTGGCCAGCATCCCCTGAGCCTGGGTTTCGTAGGGGCTCAAGCTACTCTGTTGGGTCCGCTTGAGTCTGACATTTAAAACGGCGGGATGGGGTTGCTTCTACCTGTAAAGCATCGGTGTGAGTGGGGAGGCAGGAGCCTGCCTCTGGTGTGGAGATCTCGACCAGCCATCCTGCCTCACCCTGGGAACGTCTTGGGAGGTGTCTGGCGGTGGGGCGGAGTGGCAGATTTTGAGCATCTGGAAGCAGGAAGAATCTCTTACTCCCTGTGGGTACTTAAGGCTGGGGCAGCTTTCTTGGCCCTGTGGACAAGAAAAGCAGACCTTCGGGTGGCGTGTGTACGAGTCAGGTCCTTCTTTCTCAAACCAACCATACGCATCCGTGTACAGGGTCCCCCCCTGGCGCCCAGCCTCACTCGTGTATTGAGAAAGGCCGGCGGGGCCAGCTCGCGCGTGGCCCTTTCTTAATTTCCCTTGAAGATGCCCAAGTTCCGCCAAGTTCCTCGGCTTTGGCTCTCACGTTGCAGCAGGGAAGGTGCCGTGAGAGAAAACTGATTTTACCTGCAACCGGACTCTCCCGCTGGAGACAGGGTGAGGTGTTGCTGTTCCGTGTCAGCGAGGGGGCCATGGCATTTAGATGAGCGTGGCTGGGGCCAGGCAGAGGAGGCTGGCCCAGAAGGCTGTGTCCTCGCCCCAGGGCCTACCTGTACGGGCAGGCACTTTCTTCGGGAAGCATGTAATTACAGAATGGCTACTTTTCCTCTGCTGTGCTGTCTTTAATCGCCAGTCTGGAGCTGGTGTTCCTGGCCAGACACAACATGCGTGGGCAGACACACACAGTCCGTTCCGCAGGCCTCTGCTGGCCCTGACCCAGGAGCACTTTGCCCTCTGGCCCATACCTCCCACACCTGGAGACGCCTGGAGAACAGCAGTGTGCAGGTCCCAGGAAGCCGGGTGCAGAGAGAAAGGGAATCAGTTTCTGGGTTGTGGAAGGGGAAGCCCTGGGTTTGGGGGCACCTGGCATGAGGCAGCGGATGTCAGGACAGCCACAGGGCAAGCAGAGGGGAACTGCGGGTGTCCAAAGTCTAAAAGCCTGGCTGGAGGAGGGGCGCCACCCTGGTTCCCTGGTTGCTCCTCTTAGCCCTTGCCTGCCTTCCTGAGCATGGTCCGCATCCCAGACCCAGCAGCTTCCCATGTGACCTGCAGCCCCCTGGGATTTATCCAGCCCTCCCTCTGTCCTGCCCAATCCCCATCTCTTTGGCGGGCAGCCTTTCTACCTCTGCAGGCCAGCCCTTCCCTGCCTCCGGGAGGTTTTCTCACTGCAGCGTTCCTGGAGGCCCTGGCAAGTCCGTCTTGGGAAGCTTCACGTCTCCCCCTGCGGAGAGGGAGCTCATAAAGCTCCTGGGGGAGAAGTGGGCAGGGGTGGAGGGGTGGTGTGGGAGGCCCTGTGTACCCAACTTCTTCTTCCCTGGCCCAAATCTTCTTCTTCCCTGGCCCAGGCATCACGCCCTGGGCCAGTCCCTTAGACATGAGAAGGCCTCGGGTCTCCTTTTCCTTTCTTCCTCCCCTCCCCCACCCCCGTGCAGGAGTCAGGGAAGCAGACGTACAGACCTCAGCCTTACCTGACACTCATTTGTCCTGGACCACGGCTTTTCAGGAAGGTCCCAGGATCTCTGCCAGAGGGAGGTGGATGCTCTGGAGTATATATTTACCCTTGCTAGGGTACGGGCCCTCTGCCCAGAGGGCCATTTCTTCCTGAGCTGAAATACCCAGTTATCCCCTCTGGGAAGAAGCAGCTCTTATCTTCATAATCCCCCAAAGCCAGCATGGAGAGTGGGGATTAGGGGAGATTTAGGCAAGGGATCTGGGAAGTCTTGGGGCCAGGTTTGCTCTGGAGCCCGTCCTCATTTCTCGGACTGAGAAAGCTGGCAATGGGCCAGTGTGGGGGCTCCAGTCAGGTGGGTCCTACCAGGGCGGGTCTGCAGCCGGGGGACACTGCCCCCATGCAGCATCCCATTCTAGTAATGGAGACGTGTGTCCTGTGAAGGACGAGGCTGCCAAGGAGAGGGCTGGATATGGAGACAGGCACAGAGGAGGAAGTCTGGAACATTAGTGGGCAAAGCCAGGGCAGACCCCAGGGAAGGCGGGTGTGGAGTAGGGGAGGGCAATGGGCCGAGGCAGCCAGGGCGTCACCAGCTCAGCCACCCTTGATCAAGACTCAGTAGATGACCTCAGTCCCTTTCTTGACGCCCCAAGTCTAGGGCTTTGCTCCTTTTACTCAAGAACCTTTCCTGGTGGGAGCTCACACTGGTGCTCTTGGGATGGCCCTGGGAAAGACCCAGTTCTCCCCCAGCCCTCCTTTCCCCGGGAGTGTTCTTTTTCCCAGGACCCCCGACCGGGGGATCTGTGCATCAGATTCAATGGGTGCACCAATCCCAACTTCTGAAGTTTTGATTCAGTGGATTTGGGTGGGACCTGGGCATCCACCTTTTTAGAAGCTGCAGGTGTTTCTGCTAGAGATCCCCGGCTGACAACCCCTGATGGAGATGTCACTGGGATCCCAGAATCCATGCGTGCATTCATTCAGCAAGTGTTCACTGAGCTGCTGCCGTGTGCCAGGCCCTGTCTTAGCAGTTGGCTGCAGGGGTGTGTGGAGATGGAAGAATTCAGACCTGTTTTCAGGGAACTGACAGCCAGGTGGGAGAGCCAGACAAGTACATCTATAATGACAGTTCTCCATGACGCAGACTGTGAGCCAGGTTGTCCAGTGTGCTATTGGAATACAAACCTCTCCTGTAAGTGCAGCCCTTGGTTTTGGGAAAATTTCCCAGAGCAGGTGATCTTTGAGCTGAGTCTTGAAGGGGGAGTAAGAGTTGTCTGGGGCAGGCAGGGTGTTGTTGGTAGGAAAATGCAGAAAGGTACTCGCCCATCAGCTAGGAGAGCATGGCTTGCGTCAGGAGTGGAAGAAATGCCGGAAAGGGGACTGGAGAACTAGCAGATCGCAGATCATGCTTTGGAGTCTGGGCTTGATTGGCAAGATAAACGCGGTCAGTTGATCTGATGTCTGCTACTGTGGCTGGATGTCACAGTTGGTTTGGAAAAGGTAGAGACTGGAGAGGGGGAAGGGGAGGTAGGGTTGGGGGGAGGGGGCGGTCACTGCAGGAGCTGTGCTGTCTGGGCCCGGAAGGGCCACATTCCAGGGTTTTGGATGAAACCACTCCTGGGCCCTGTGAAACAGCAGTACAGCAGTTGAGTAAACAGGCCGGAATTCAGGGCAGTGGTCAGGCTAGAGGTAAACTTCAGGAATTGTAAGCTTGGTGGTGATGAGCAACTACTCCATGATGGTGGCTGAGGTTGCCCTGGAAACTTATATGAATTTGTTGAGATGCCTTAGGGTGGGCTGTGGGGTTAGATGGACAGGAAAGAAAAGCCAGTCAGAGAAGGAGAAGACAGGAGCGAAACCCAGGAATGGGGCTGTCAATAAGAAGAGGCCAGGCTGGGGTCACACAGGACAACGTGGGTGGTCCCCGGTGTTGCCCAGGACCACCCCCATCCGTGCCCCGTTCCACCACCCTCGGTGACGTGACAGTCGTCCCTTTCCTGGGAGCAGCTGTCTTTTGTCTGAGATTGTGTCCTTCCCGATGCTGGAGCATCCTCCCTTCTGTGAAATGGTGGAAACAGAAGATCGTGGGTTTTTTTCTTAATGCTTTTACTAGGAACAATGAAGAGACAGCGTCTCTTTGTTAGTTGTCCTCTCCCTGCTTAAAAACACACTATGTTTCGGCCTGTGAAATATAAAGACGGCAGCAGAGGTAGAGGGGAGGTGAGGGGCCAGATCGGTGCGAGGGGTGGGGAGATGCTGATGGCCTTGGAAGGTGGGTTAGGAAACCCTGAGTAGAGAGAGTTTCGGGTCTGTTTCTGTTTTAAACTTGGCCTTGAGGAGTAGGGGATTTTTAACGTGGTGGAGATTTGAGCCAACACCCTGAGGGCTGGGACTAGTGGAGGAAGAGGAGGGAGGATTCAGGGGGGAGGGATGAGGGAAGGCCACTCCAGGCAGTGACTGGGGGGGGGGGTGCCCAGAGAGATGCTGAGGGCCTTCTGCTTCCCTCCCAGGGCGAGCCACCCTTGGCCCTGGGCCTGTCCACCCGGAAGGCCCTCAGCATCCTGAAGGAGCAGCTCGAGGCGGTGCTGGAAGGACACCTGAAGGAACGGAAGAAATGTCTCACGTGGAAGGTGAAGGAAGCTTTTTCACAGGGAGCCCAGAGCCTGAGTGGGATGGCGGAGAGGCGTGGGAGGCCCGTGACTCTCCCGGTGACCCTGGGCTGCCTCGCAGACTCATGTCCTGGGTGCACTTGGCGCAGGAGCCCGGGAGGAGACCGAGGCAGCCCTGGGGGGGAGGGGGGGGCGGGCAGGGGGGAGCGGCCAGTCGGTCGGAGGGCTGGGGCAGGGTCAAGCAGCTGTGGAAGGTGGCCAGATTCCAGCAGGATGCTGCGTCCCGGCTCCTTCCCCGGGCCCTCGCTCCCCGCCGCCCTTCCTCACCTCCTCACCTCCTCACCTCCTCACCTCCTCAGGAGATGTGGAGGAGCAGCTTCCTGCACCACAGTAACCGCTGCTCCTGCTTCCACTGGCCGGGGGCCTCGCTCATGCTGCTGGCGGTGCTGCTGCTGCTGGGCTGCCACGGGGGCCAGCCGGCGGGCAGGTGAGCTCCCTCCCTCCTCCGGGCCGCCCCCCCCCCCCCCCCCCCCCCCCGCCTCAGGTTCAGCATGTCTGCCCCCCACCCCACCCCCAAGTCCGGGTTGTTAGGAATCCTCAGTCCCTTGGCTGGCTGCTGGCAGCACCAGAACCAGACACGCTTTCCAGAAGGGGCCGGGGCGGGGCGCCCCTCTCCCTGCTAGAACCCCCTTCACTCCTTCCTGCCAGCCACGGGGCCGAGCTGGTGAGCGCCTCGGCGCTGTGCCTCCTGCTCCTTCTCAACCTCATCCTCATCGGGCGGCAAGATCGGCTGAAGCGCAGGGAGGTAGAGCGGAGGCTCCGAGGGATCATTGACCAAATCCAAGGTGAGGCCAGGGGTCAGGCGTGCCGGGCGGGAAAGAGTGCCCTGTGATGCGTCGGAGCCCTGTGAGCTCTTCTCCCGAGTCCCAGCCAGGAGCCCGGCACACGGGTGGTCAGCGTTCTGGCGGCTGTTGGCGTCAAGAGAGTGAGAAGGCTCACCTGCCCTCTTTTGAACAGGACAGTGATAGCCAGGGACAGCTAGGCGCATGCAGGTGGTGGCCTGGGCACGGCACGCAGGCCTGCTAACGGTGGGAGACTAACAGAGAAGACCCTCTCTTGGCAGGAGAACAGTGAGATTTTTCCCTTCCACGTCTGTCTTGTCCAGTGGTACTGGGCCAGGGCAGGTGGGAAGATGGGCCGGAGAAGTCTAAGACCTGCAAGAATCAGGGGTGGGGGCCCGGAGCCGGGAGCCCCAAATGGAGCAGCCCTGATCCTAAAGAAGGGAGTTGCTCGGTCAGATTTCTGCTTGTCCTTTCATTCAGGTAGTGGTTACGCCCCAGCTATGGATCAGGGGTGGTAGGTTCTTCTGAGAGACGGTGGTTCCCACTTCCCAAGGGCATGTGGTCTTGTAAGAGAAACACCCGTTGTCTGAGACCTTTCTCTAACTGTACTGGGCAGCAGACATTTGAATGCTAAATGAGGGGATGCCTGGGTGGCTCAGTTGGTTGAGTGTCTGACTCTTGATTTTGGCTGAGGTCATGATCCCAGGGTCATGGGATCGAGTCCCATGTCGAGCTCTGTGCTGAGCATGGAGACTGGTTAAGATTCTCTTCCTGTCTCCCTCTGCCCCTCTCCCCCACTTGCATTCTCTATCTAAAATAAAAAAAAAAAATTTAAATTGTTGTAAATAAATAAATAAATAAATAAATGCTAAGTGAGAAGACGTTGCTTCATTCTGAAATGACCAATGAGTTGCAGCCATGTGCCAGGCACAGGAAGTGACTGAGAAAGATGGGCCCTGCCCTCCGAGAGCTTAGT
Organism: Panthera uncia; assembly: GCF_023721935.1. Classification (NCBI taxonomy): domain Eukaryota; kingdom Metazoa; phylum Chordata; class Mammalia; order Carnivora; family Felidae; genus Panthera; species Panthera uncia. The sequence goes on along the minus strand of NC_064814.1, from coordinate 5,703,691 downwards.
CTCTTGCTCAGGAAGCATCCATGGCTCCCTGTTGCTCATCAAAGCATCCCAGAAACTCTGGCCCAGGCTCCAACCTTCCTCTCCAGCCTCTTCTCCTGCTACTCACCCTCACGTGAAAAGTACTCCCCAGTCCTAAAACCACTGCGGACTTCCCTGCTTCTGTGCCTCCATCCTGCTGTCCTGCCTGCCCTGCTCCTCCCTCACTCGGCTCTAACTGAAGATCTTGCCCCTCCTTCAGGACCCACCCTTTTGCCCTGAAGCCACCTCTGATCACATCAGCTCCTCTGTGCTCCCTGCAGCACGGGGATCTTTCCTAACACTCTGAGCACATGCTTGCCTTGCTTTGGTGTTATCTGCCCACATGCATCTCTCTTTTCGGTTATGGCTCCTCAAGGGCAGGGACTGTGTCTTCTTTGATCTTTGCACCCCTCAAAGCCCTCGGCCATGGTTGTGAAATGTCTTTGAATGGAACGGGGCTACAAAGAAGAAGAGCTTCAGGTGTTCAGAGGCCTTGGCAGTGCCTGGGCTGGAGCGGTGGGAAAGGCTTCACAGGGGAGGTGACCTTGGGCGAGTCGGAGTGAATGGTGTGGGTTGCGGCAAACCTTCTGGGAAAGGAAGGAGAAAGAAGGCCGCGCTCCATGGTGTGTGCTGCTGGGTGGCTGGGGTGTGGGGCTGTGGGTGAGGTGCTTTTCCTCTTTCCATTCTCGTCAGATGCGCTCAGGGATGGCAAGGAGATCAAGTGGCCGGATGCCATGTACCCAGACCTCCACATGCCCTTTGCACCATCCTGGTCCCTGCACTGGGCGTACAGAGATGGACATCTGGTCAACCTGCCAGTTAGCCTGTTGGTGGAAGGAGACATCATAGCTCTGAGGCCCGGCCAGGAATCGTTCGCCTCTCTGAGGGGGATCAAGGTAGCTCAGGACTTTTCTCCTCCCCTGGAAATGCCGTGGGAGCATCCACAGGCAATGGTGGGAGGGCCCCAGGGCTTAATCCTGAAGCTTCCTGGCCAGCTCACAGGCTTCTTGGCAAGGGCTCTTAGGAGAACAGAGAAGGGCTAGAATATTTTTCTCCTTCTTGGCCTGTTCTTTCTTTTCTCTGCCCCTTAAGCTTGTGGGAATCCAGTTCCACAGCTGCCCCCAACCCTCCGCCCCACAGCTGACTCTTTGCTAACTGATGGTCCCTAACCCAATGAACTGCTTCCATTTAGCTGGAATTGTCAAGGAAGGGTGGCTTCCCAATGAACCTGTTAATTGCCCTCAACCTCCTCCCCCTTCCTCCCTGGCAGGATGATGAACACATTGTCTTAGAGCCCGGAGACCTGTTTCCCCCTTTCTCTCCACCCCCTTCCCCCAGGGGAGAAGTGAAGAAAGGGCCACAGAACCCCCAGCAGCACCGACTCTTCCGCGTCCTTGAGACCCCGGTGATTGACAACATCAGGTAGGGTTGCTGCCCTGCCTTCTTTCTGTCCCCTGACTTCTCCTCGTCCCTAGTGGCTCTGTGAGCTGGGGACAGGGGGTGGGTGACGAGGAGCCTTGTTTACGCTGAGGTTCCCTTAGGGCAGGCACCTCTATGGGGTCTTTTCTTTAGTGTCTCATGAGCATTCCTAGACTGGGTGATTGTTCCTCTCCCCCCCTGTTGGAACTCTGAGGGGACGTCTCTGGAGGCTGCCCCAGACCCCTCTCTTGGGGGGCGGGGGACTTGGTGGGGGCCAGGGAATAGGAGAGATTGCCTGACTCAGTGATGCCCCGTAAAGGTGCATGTTTCTGGCCTCTTCCTGAGAGTTTGCACAACTGTAGGGTCACCCCTTTCTGCAGGTGGTGCCTGGACATGGCCCTGTCCCGCCCAGTCACTGCTCTGGACAACGAGCGGTTCACGGTGCAGTCGGTGATGTTGCACTACGCTGTGCCTGTGGTCCTGGTGCGTGAGGCGGGCCGCGCGGGGCAGGGGAGAGGGCCAAGGAAAAGGGGGAGCCTCAGGGCCAGATTCAGGTGAGCGTGTGAGTGAAGACAGGGATCCCAGAGTGAGCTGGCCAGTGCTGGGGTTGGGGGCGTGTGAGTGGGCAGAGGAAAGGGAACCTTAGAGCCCGAGTGTCTCTCTGGGTGGCGGGGGCTAAGGCTGCACCTCTCCTGTGCCCCAAAGGCCGGCTTCCTCATCACCAACGCCCTGCGCTTTATGCTGAATGCCCCTGGGGTCACGTCCTGGCAGTACACCCTCCTCCAGCTACAGGTAACCCCCACCGTATCCCGACTGTCTTGCTTTGCACTTTCTGTGGCGCCTGGGTCCCCTCACGGCGCCCTGACTGTTCCTTCCTCTCTGTGGCCCCAGGGTCCCTCAGGCTTCAAACTTAAGAATGCCTGCTTTCCTTCTTCTCTTCTTGCCCTGGACAGCTGTCCCTTTCTACTCAGGGAATGGCTTCAGGGCCGGGGAAGCCCTTCCCTCCCTCCCTCCTTCCAGGCCAGCAGCTCCTTGGGAGCCTTCAGTGTGGTTCACGCTTTCCCAGGTGAACGGCGTCCTGCCCGTCCTCCCCCTGCTCTTTCCAGCCCTCTGGGTTCTGGCGACCGCCTGTGGAGAAGCCCGCGTCCTGGCTCAGATGAGCAAGGCCTCTCCCAGCTCCTTGGTAGGTTGTTCCAAGGCATCTGGGGGACAGTGCGAAAAGAATACAAACCAGGAGCAAAAAGCGGGTGCCCAGCGAATGGGTGCAGACTGCGGGCCCGGCATGTGGGCAGGACTTGGGCAGCTCTCCAGGCCAGGCCTGGGAGAGGCCGGTGAGCGTCTGTCCTGGCGCTCAGCAGACAGGGGATTCGGGGACTGCCCGGGTGTCCTTTACCAACGGCGTTGGGAGCCTTGCTGGCATGGGGCCCCCCACCTTCCAGCTCGGAGGCCTGTGTGAGGGTGGCCCCCTGAGCCGGCTCCCTCTTCTCTGCGCAGCTGGCCAAGTTCTCGGAGGACACTCTCAGCAGCTATACAGAAGCCGTCTCCTCTCAGGTATGCTCACCTGGGACACCTTTGGTCCCAGGCCTCCGTAGGCACCGACCTGACCTCCCTCAAGCTGGCCCCTTGTGGAACCCTGGGGCTCCCCTGCCTTGTGGCCATTGAGTCTCCTGTCTCATGAGGGCAGTGCGCTTTGCCCAGACAAATGCCTCTCCAACCCCAACTTCCTGGCATCCCTGCACTGTTTCCTCTGTTGGCCCCAGAGGCTATCTCTAGGGAAATAATGCTGGACTTTGCCTCTTCCGCCAGGAAATGCTACGCTGCATTTGGGGTCACTTCCTGCGGGTGATCCAGGGGACGTCGCCGACGCTGAGCCATAGTTCCAGCCTGTTGCACAGCTTGGGCTCTGTCACGGTGAGGCTGGGCCCCGTGGGAGGACCCCGCCTCAGCTGGCCTGCCGCCTGGCTATGTGTGGGGTGCCTTTCTGCCACTTACGTGGACCCTGGCAAGTTGGGGAATGCCAAGCCTCCTTCCCGATTCCTGTCTCTCCCTGCAGGTCCTATGCTGTGTGGACAAACAGGGGATCCTGTCGTGGCCAAACCCCAGCCCGGAGACCGTGTTGTTCTTCAGTGGGAAGGTGGAGCCCCCACACAGCAGCCACGAGGACCTAACGGATGACCTGTCCACCCGCTCCTTCTGCCACCCCGAGGTAGAGGAGGAGGTATGGCCGGCTCCCGGGGACCCAGCTCTGGGCCCGGCCGGTGGCCTCGGGGAGGGTGAGGCTAAGAGGGAGAAGGACGGCTCGAGCACCATTAGGATCTGCTGGGCAGTTGAGGCGGAGCCCCCACAGCCAGCAGTGAAGGGACATAACCGCCCTGCCTCCTTGGTCCGTGGCAGCTGTTGGGACCCCAGTCCGAGGCCTGTGCTCCTTGTTCTCTTCAGCCCCACGAACGAGATGCCCTCCTGGCTGGCTCCCTGAACACTTCCCTGCACCTTTCCAATGAGCAGGAACGCGGTGACTGGCCCGGTGATGGTCCCAAGCCCCCTGAATTCTACTCTCACCACAAAGCACACGGCCGCAGCAAACACCCATCCGGCTCCAATGTGAGCTTCAGCAGGGACACAGAGGGTGGTGAAGAAGAGCCTGGCAAGGTGAGAGGAAGGTGGAGAGCAGCCGTGGGGTGTCCCGGCCTCCCTGCCGAAGAGGCTATGGGGCGCAGATGTCACGGCCTCCGTTCCCAGGCCACCAGGCTTGGCCAGGCAGGGCCGCCTCCCAAGGCCTCACCTGGGACCCTTCCGGGAAGTAGGCCCTTTCTCCCTTTCTGGATTTCGCAGATGGTAATTGGTCGGGGCGAGGCCCTTTCTCCTAGTTACCACCTTCTAAAGACAGAAAGCTGGCGGCTTCCTCTAAAATATTTCCACCCGCCTGAAAGAGATCCTTCATTGTTCCCTCCCTGGCCTGGGTACTGCCATCGTTGGGGATAGCTACTAGAAGCAGCTGAAGGCCAGCAAGGGCAGGGAAAGGGTGTCGGGGAGGGATGCACAGAGCGTGAGCACGAACCCTCCAGTCTGACGCTGTCCTCTCCCCTCCACGTTTTCCTTGAGGCCCAGCCCGGGCTGGAGGGCGAGCCGTACGAAGCGGAGGACTTCGTGTGTGACTACCACCTGGAGATGCTGAGCCTGTCGCAGGACCAGCAGAACCCCTCCTGCATCCAGTTCGATGACTCCAACTGGCAGCTGCACCTTACCTCCCTGAAGCCCCTGGGTCTCAACGTGCTGCTGAACTTGTGTAACGCCAGCGTCACGGAGCGGCTGTGCCGGTTCTCAGACCACCTGTGCAACATCGCCCTGCAGGAGAGCCACAGCGCCGTCCTGCCCGTGCACGTACCCTGGGGCCTCTGCGAGCTGGCCCGCCTCATAGGTACGCTGGCCGCCGCTTCCGAACCTGCTGGTGCCCCATGGCCGCATGGAGAACGCCGTCAGCCCTCTTAGCTTCTTTTTTTTTTTTTTTTACTGTTTATTTATTTTGAGAGAGAGAATGCAAGCAGGGGAGGAGCAGAGAGAGGGAGAGAGAATCCCAAGCAAGCTCCGTGCTGTCAGCACAGAGCCTGATGTGGGGCTCGAACTCATGAACTGTGAAATCATGACCTGAGCCAAAATCGAGTCGGACGCTCAACCAACTGAGCCAGCCAGCACCCCAGCCCTCTTAGGCTCTGACCACCCCCTTTAACCAGGCACCGTTCGGTAGTGCTTCCTCATCTCGTCTGGGAAAGTAACCAACAGAGGGATGAGCAGGGGACAGGAAGCAGCCCAGCCTGACTGGGCTTGTCTCCGTGCCAGGGAGGGCGGTGCAGGTGCTTCCTCCCGGACACTCTGAGTTGCTATCCCTCCCCCTGCAGGCTTCACTCCTGGGGCCAAGGAGCTCTTCAAACAGGAAAACCACCTTGCACTCTACCGCCTCCCCAGTGCCGAGATGGTGAAGGAAACCTCGCTGGGAAGGCTCTCCTGTGTCACCAAGCGGCGCCCCCCCCTCAGCCACATGATCAGCCTCTTCATCAAGGACACCACCACCAGTGAGCCTTCCAGGCTTGGCCAACATCAGGCCAGACCTTCCTGGAGCTTGGCAGGGCGGAGCTTCTTTTAGGCATCCCTCTTTAGGGGCAGCCCAGGCAGATGAGCTCTAGATAACGTCCCGAGTCTTCTTTGCACGTGGCAGGGATTGGATTTGGGGACTGGGGCTGGGATGGCGTGGCCACAGGGGCCGGGACTGTTTGAAGGACGGGCGGCCTAGTGTCTGCATCACAAGCCCGGCACCTCCCACACAAGCCTGGGGCATTGTGTGGAGACCCCCAAGGTCTCCTTAGCACCCTTCTCGAGGATGGCAGGGTGTTCCCTGAGTGAGTGAGCCGGGAGGAGGGCAGCGGTGGCTTGGGGCACTCACGGCTCGGCCTCTTCCTCCCTGCCTCAGGTACAGAACAGATGCTATCCCATGGCACGGCGGACGTGGTCTTAGAGGCCTGCACAGACTTCTGGGACGGGGCCGACATCTACCCTCTTTCGGGTTCTGACAGGTGGGTGAGGAGGCACACGCCAGTGCTGGTCGCAGACCGCCCTGCCATCTGCCTTCCCGCCGGCCCACGGGCAGGGGGGCATCTCAGGACTGCTCGCCTCACTCCTGCCCTGCTTCCCTGGCAGAAAGAAAGTGCTGGATTTCTACCAGCGAGCCTGCTTGTCTGGCTACTGCTCTGCCTTTGCCTACAAGCCCATGAGCTGCGCCCTGTCCTCTCAACTCAACGGCAAGTGCATTGAGCTGGTGCAGGCGCCTGGCCAAAGCAGCATCTTCACCATGTGCGAGCTGCCCAGCACTGTCCCCATCAAGCTCAACACCCGCCGCAACAGCTGGAGCTCTGACGGTACCGTGCACGTCCGTCCCTGTGGGGGCCCCGAGTGGGGAGGGCTTCCGGAGGGCTGTGGAGTCCATCATAGCAGAGGGGACAGTGGGCGCAGCATCAAGGTGGCACTCACCGCCTGGTGATGTGGGCCAGTCCCTTAGCCTTCTCGTGGATAGGTAGGTGCTTGCTCTGGTCTCCTCTCCTCACAGGTTTCTTGTGACACTCCGGTGGGATACTGGATAGCAAAGGGCTTTCTTTGAAAGTTATAAAATAGCAGTATTTATAGAACATTGGCCTTACTTGAACCAGACAAAAGGCCAGGTCACAACCCTGCTGAAACAGAGGGACTCAGAGCCACCCTGCCCCTCCCCACTCCACCAAACAGACAGACTCACAGGGGTCTTATGACCCAAAAGACCATGAATCGAGGCCATTGCTGAGAGTGAGGGCAGCCCCCTAGCCTTGGACCAGGGCTGGACTCTATCGTTACTCCTGAGGATTGTCACCTGACTGATGAGTACCTCTCGTTGTCTTCTCCTGTGTCCGTTGGCTCCTTTGTATGTCTTGGCTGTGTGTGTGCGTGGCTGTGTGTGGTCCCCTGGGGCCCACGTGCTCATTGATTTGGGTGTGGCATCTGTGTGTGTGGCCTGGGCCGCCTCCTGGAATCTGCTGGTTCCTGGGTGTTCCTGGCCGGGCTCTGTGCCTTGTGCCTACCTGAAGAAGGGATCGGGGAGGTGCTGGAGAAGGAAGACTGTATGCAGGCCCTGAGCGGCCAGATCTTCATGGGCATGGTGTCCTCCCAGTACCAGGCCCGGCTGGACATCGTGCGCCTCATCGACGGGCTGGTCAATGCCTGCATCCGCTTCGTCTACTTCTCTTTGGAGGATGAGCTCAAAAGCAAGGTGGGGAGAGCCACCCCTCTCTGCTGCCCCTGATGCTTTCTCCCATGGGCTTGTGGGCCCATCTGTTCGTGGCCATCTGCCTTTTGCAGGTGTTTGCAGAAAAGATGGGCCTGGAGACAGGTTGGAACTGCCACATCTCTCTCACGCCCAATGGGGACATGCCTGGCTCTGAGATCCCCCCCTCCAGCCCTAGCCATGCTGGCTCCCTGCATGATGACCTGAATCAGGGTAAGGGCGAAGTTTTGTGGTGGGGACGAGGTGGGTGTGGGCACTTCTCTCCTGGGAGCTACAGCTAGAAAGAGCCTCCGTAGATCCTTCCTGATAAGTACATTCCCTTGGAAAATGGCTCTCGTCTCCCCGCGGTAACAACAGTTGACAGCGAAGGAGAGGAGACCCAGATGCAGGAAGTTCTCTGCCGTCTTCAGGGCAAGGAAAGGCCCCCAGAAAGGCTGACTCCAAGGTGAAGGACAGGCTTTCATCTCCACAGTGTCCCGAGACGATGCAGAAGGGCTCCTTCTGATGGAGGAGGAGGGTCACTCTGACCTCATTAGCTTCCAGCCGACAGACAGTGACCTCCCCAGCTTCCTGGAGGACTGCAACCGGGTATGACGGCAGGGTCTGTGCCCCTTCACCCCCAGAGGTAGCTGAATCGCTGGCCCCGAGAAGGGGGGCAGGGAGGGACGGACCCTTCTCCCCAATCCTGAGGCTCCTGGCATCTCTGCTCTCTCCAGGCCAAGCTGCCCCGAGGCATCCACCAGGTGCGTCCCCACCTGCAGAACATTGACAACGTGCCCCTGCTAGTGCCCCTGTTCACCGACTGTACCCCCGAGAGTGAGTACCATAGAGGAATCTGGGCTGGACGAGCTGGGGAATCCAGGGGGCTGGAGCTGTGGGTGTGCCCTTTCTAGGGAGTCAGAAGTGACAATCGTTCCATGATATTCATCCTCCTGGGGGTAGGATTGTCCCCAAGAGGGGCCTGCTTCCCCTGTCTCCTGCTCTCCTGCCCCGTGGGTCTCTTCCCAGAGCCTCACACAGGGCTCCGCCTACCTGACTCTTGTGCCCCCTGACTGCACCCCACCCCAGCCATGTGTGAGATGATCAAGATCATGCAGGAATATGGGGAGGTGACCTGCTGCCTGGGCAGCTCTGCCAACCTCAGGAACAGTTGCCTTTTCCTCCAGAGCGACATCAGGTCAGGATGACATCCTAGAGCGGGGGCTTACACGGGCTGGGGCATGTTCCATGGCTGATCTTGCCCTAATTGGGACCGAGGGACCTGGACATGGTGGAAAGAGAGGGAGCAGGTGCTTGCCTAGTCCTATGGGCGATGGGATGGGGTCTTTGCGGAGTGTCGCTGAGGGGTATGCTTTGCCCCTGCGCCGAGCAGCATCGCCCTGGATCCCCTGTACCCATCCCGCTGCTCCTGGGAGACCTTTGGCTACGCCACCAGCACCAGCATGGCCCAGGCCTCGGATGGCCTTTCTCCCCTGCAGCTCTCGGGGCAGCTCAACAGCCTGCCCTGCTCCCTGACATTTCGCCAAGAAGAGACCATCAGCATCATCCGGCTCATTGAGCAGGTGGGGGCTCGGGAAGGCGGTGGGACGTGGGGCCTGCATGGGGTGGGGAATAGTGACACAGGCTCCACCTGGGCTCCCTGGGGCAGATGTACCTGCAAGAGAGCCTTTCCCGGGCACTGTTATTTGCCTCCACCCTTTCCTAGCAGGAGCATCTGGGGCATCTGGCTCTTGGCTGAGATCTGTCAGCTGTAGGCCTGGCCACAATCTGTCCCTCCCGGTCCCTAGGCTCGGCACGCCACCTATGGCATTCGCAAGTGCTTCCTCTTCCTGCTGCAATGCCAGTTGACTCTCGTGGTCATCCAGGTGAGGTGGGGCTGGCACAGGCATTGCCCCTCCCCCGCCCGCTTCCCCCCGCCCAGGGCCAGTTGAGTCTGAGGTGGCAGTTCCGGGGGATGCGGCACAGCCTAGGGGCCCCCGAGCCTCTGTGAAACCCCTGGGCTTTCGGTAATGATCCCATCAGCAGAATAGTGGCCCCTGTGGCCCCGGCTCCCCTGGGCACCTCTCTGGGCACAGGGCCAGGCGGTCCTGGGGCTCCAGGCATCACACTGTTCGCTAGAATCTAATCATGCTTCCTGGGCTCTCCTGGTCCAGTTCCTGTCTTGTCTGGTTCAGCTGCCACCGCTGCTGAGTACCACTGACATCCTGTGGCTGTCCTGCTTTTGCTACCCTCTGCTCAGGTGAGAGTCATTCTGCCCCTCCGTGCCCAGGCAGGCAGGGTTGGGATATCCCCGAGCAGCCCCAGGAGCCCAGGTTCCGTGAGACCCGCTTAGTGCTCACGTCTCCTGGTGCAGAGGGCACTGGGGGGCTCTCTCTCCTTCGTCTTATCCCATCTGCTCAGACCTCCCCTCGCGTCCCAAAACTCCCGAAAGGCTACCCATGTGGGAATCGGGGGACAGAAGGCCACAGTCGCCACGCTTCACCAAGTCCCTGCTTTTCAGCATCTCTCTGCTGGGAAAGCCCCCGCATAGCTCCGTCATGTCTATGGCCACGGGGAAGAACCTTCAGTCCATTCCTAGGAAGGTGAGCCACGTGGAGCCCTGGGAGCCTGGGCCTTTCCTGAGGGACGGGTGCGTGGAGGGGACGGGGCCTCGGGGGAGAGGTAGGGGCCTCCATCAGGACTTCCGCCAACCGCAGGGGAGGTGGCGGTGTGGAGCCGGGAAGCGTCCTCCGCGCCTGGGCCTGCCCGTGTCCTGGAGGGCCCGCCGCGCCTGGTGCCGGAGGGGCCGCTGCCGTGGGGGTGACCGGCCTCCCTCTTCTCTGCAGACCCAGCAATACTTCCTGCTCTGCTTCTCGCTCAAATTCAGCCTCACCGTCAGCTCGTGCCTCATCTGCTTTGGCTTCACGCTGCAGAGCTTCTGTGACAGCTCCCGGGCCCGCAACCTCACCAACTGCTCCTCCATCATGCTGGGCAGGTGGGTCCTGACCCCACCCCCACCCCCGCCCGCCCCCTGCGCACTTTCCCGGGGCCCAGAGGGGGCTGAGTCCACCCCTTGCTTTGGCAGTCATGCCGACACAGCTCCAGCCTGGTTTGACGACTTTGCCAACGGGCTGCTGACGGCCCAGAAGCTCACGGCGGCCCTGACCGTCCTGCACACGGGTGAGAGGCTCCCAGGGAGGGGGCCGGTGGCGGCCGGTGGGGCACCCCGGGGGCAAGGCCTCGGCCGGTGGGAAGTCTAACACCGCCCGCTGGCCCTGTTTTCTCCAGTCTTCATTTCTATCACCCACGTGCATCGCACCAAGCCCCTGTGGAGAAAGAGCCCCTTGACAAACCTCTGGTGGGCCGTGACGGTGCCCGTGGTGTGAGTATCTCCGGGTGGAGGTGGGGGAGGGGCAGGGGACTTTGGCAGAGACTAGGGGGCTCGAAGGCAGGAGTTGAGCCAGAGGTTGAGTGCTGTCCCCCTTGAGCTACTCGTACTGGGAAAAGCAGGGCGGGAGGCAAGAAGAGGCAGGTTCACGCAGGGCTGTCACTTCCCCCCTGCAGCCTGCTGGGGCAGGTGGGCCAGACGGCAGTGGACCTACAGCTGTGGACGCACAGGGACAGCCGTATCCACTTTGGCCTGGAGGACGTGCCTCTGCTGACATGGCTCCTGGGCTGCCTCTCCCTGGTCCTTGTGGTGGTCACCAACGAGATCGTGAAGCTGCATGAGATTCGGTGAGCTGCCAACTGGGCACTCCCTCCAGGGTCAGGCGCGTTCCCCAAGCCTGTCACCTCCCGGGCACTTGCCCGCTGCCTGGACTTCCATCCTTCTCTGGGGTCCTACCCTGTTCCCGGTCTGGGGTTCTGCTCTAACCTGTGCTTTAATCTCCTGCCCCACCAGGGTCCGGGTTCGCTACCAGAAGCGACAGAAACTGCAGTTTGAAACGAAGCTGGGCATGAACTCCCCCTTCTGAGCCATCGGCCACAGTGCCCATAGTTGCCCCGGTCCTGGGGCTAAAGCCAGACCAGTTTCTGAGTCTGGGGAGTTGGTATCGCGAAGGTTTCAGGGTTTCCTCTTGCGCCCCATGGCACTGGAGGCCCAGCTCTGTGTCAGACCCAGCTGTCATCCTGCCCCCTCCCCGGGGCTTAACCGTGGAGGAGCTGGTGAGCCATGGCCTCGGCATCAGGCCAGTCTGGTCTTGAATGTATGACCTAGTGCACTTAGTAGAGGGGCCCTTAGCCCCCTCCACCTGTGGGCTGCCCCCCTCTTTAGGGGCTCTTAACCCAGGGCCCTCTGCTCTGGGGTCTCCGGGCAGAGCCGTGAACTGTGGGGCCAGGACCTCAGTGGTAGCAGCCGTGGGAGGTCCAGACAGGCCACTGTCGAAGGCAGCGGTGGTGGTGTATCCTCCCTGCACCCCAGCCTGTCTTCCTGGGGCAGGAGCCTGGACGTGGTTGAGTGTTTCCCCTCCCTCCTTCTACGGGGGAGCCTCACGCTCAGACCTGAAGATGAAGAGCCCGCCCCCCCGCCCCCGCCCCCACCTGGCCCTGGCCCCTCTTCCTGTGCTGCCTTCAAGCTGGCCTGGAGCGTCAGTCTTGGGGATGTGACCCAGGGCTCCTTTTAGCCCCCTGCCGTAGTTCTCGTGTGAGAATGTTTTTACTGGTGTATATTTTTTACTGGAAATGAGCCTTTTAGGAATGAATGTAGACTGGTTTGTATTAAAACTTGTAAATTGCCTAAGAAAAATCTGTGGCTGGTCCATGAGGCAGCCACTAAGGGGCCAGCCCAAGACTTTGGCTGGTGAGGGAGCCCCGAAAGCTAGGGGAGGGCCCGAGCCTTCCTCCTTCCACACTGGCAAGAGCCCTCAGGTCTGGCTCAGGTGAGAACCCTGGGCTCGGAGGTCCACGGCACAGATCCAAACACACAGCCCGATCACGTGGAATGACACTTTCATTGGTGTTAGTTGGGAGAAGAGGTTAATGGTTACAGAGCCGGGGCCTGGGCCAACCAGATCAGGCTTCCGGCCCCGAGGTGGGCAGTGGGCACTCTTGCTGTGGTTCGAAGCCCCTTCCCTTGTGTCCTCTCAGGTGGTTATAGATAGAATAAATTCCATTTAAAATATATGCATTTCTCTCTGCTTAAAAAATAACATTTACAGTTGAAAAAGTTTGGACTTTGGGCATCTGTCAATCCCACTGCCCCCATGCCCGCCAGCTTTTCCTCACTGAGGGCAGGCAGCAGCAGGAGCAGGGGCTGGCCTGGGCACCGCCACTGCCGCTGACAGCAAGCCCCTGGCTGCCTATTTTCATGTCCTGTGTATACCTGTGGGAACTGGGTCAGACACACAGCTTTCTCCAGCCTTTTAGAGTGCCAGGACAGCACGGCACAGCAGGCGTCAGTAGGTCCTCGGCACAGACACTTGAGACATTGGAGGTGGTAGGAGGGCGGAGGAAGCTCTTACCAGGGTCCCTGTCCACGGGGGCAGGGCTGTCTGGCCAGATGACACAGCGGGAGGGAGCCCTGCTGACATGTGAGGTTCTGACAGGTCCCCTCAGCCTGTCATGAAGACCGCCCCCTAGAGCTGCAGTGCTGAAGGTCGCTGGCTTGGAGCAGCAGGGGGTACCCTGCTGGGGGCAAAGGCAACAGACGCTGCACCGCTGACGGCTGCCAGAAAGTCTCAATCAAGCATGGCATCCAGCTGGTCAGCCAGGGCATCAAACATGGTGCTGATGTCATCCAGAATGTGCTTGGTGGAGGTGCCGGGAGGGCTGCATCGGGGGAAGGACTGGGTCAGATCAGAATGCACCCTGCTGGCCCTGGGCGGGCAAGGGGCTGTTCCTGAACACCTGGCTGGTGCCAAGCACTTTGTGTGCCCCTTGCTTCTCCCAGCCTGCTGAGGCAGCAGGCGCTAGTGTCCATTTAGTGAGAGCTCCGGGGCCCAGGAGGAAGTGCTGTGCTCAAGCTCGCGTGCCTCTAAGCGATGGCCCCCAGGATTCCCCCCAGGTCACATCTGGGGTACTTAAGAACCAGGGCTCCTCCTGTTTTAATAGGGGTCGCCCGGGCCTAAGGATCTGTCTGGGACCACGCCCCCTCCCACATTCCCAGGACCCCGGGGAAGAGGATTCAGGGGGAGCTGTTCCTTCCCTGCAGCCTTCTCTCCCTCCCTGCCCACCGGGCACCCAGCACCCCTCACCCTTCTCGTTCCTCTGTGCCAATGCTCTTCTCTGCAGCCCTTAATGCAGCCGCCAGGGATGAGCTGGTCTGTTCCAGTCTCTGATGGGCCCGGCCAGAGCCCACGGCTCCAGTGTTCTCTGGCCTTGGAGGGGGCACGGGGCGGGGGCCAAGCCGAGGAGCCAGCTTAGGACCAGAAAATGCCAGCTGGGTGCAGGCCACAGACACAGGCTTGGGGGCTGTTCCTGCAGAGACAAAAAGGTTGGCCGTGACTTGGCTGGGCTTGACACAACCCTTGCAAACACTGCCTCCTCCCGCAGACCCTGCCTCGTACCTGCACCCGGCACCTTGATGAGGGCAGCGGGGGAAGCTGGTGGCTCGGTCTCCCCATGCCGCCAACTGCCCGCCGAGTTCTCCAGAGCAGGCCCAGAGCAGGGGGGAGCAGGGGGCTGGGCTGGGGAGCCGGAAGAAAGAGGGGCTGGAGCTCCCTGAGTTGGAAGGCTGCTAGGGTCAGGCCGGGGAGGGCTGGGAGAAGCTGAGGAGGGGGCCTCGCCGGGGGTCTGGGAGGGCAGGGGGGCAGCGGGGCTGGGCGTGGCACTGGCCACTCCGAAGGCCAGAAGTGCCGTCTGCAGCGGCTCTCTCTCCCGGCATTTGGGCCTCCGCTTAACAGTGTCTGATTCTGTGAGGTTGAAATCGAGGCCAGCGGGCACAGGCGTCTCCCGGGGTGGGGGGCCAGCTGGCTTCGGCCGCTGTTTGATAGTCAGGTTCCCCTCCTCGGCAAACGGGAGCCCTTCTCCTGAGCTGCCCCGAGATGGGGGCGTCCCCTCAGGTCCTGGCTCCTCCTCCTCTGTGTCCGACACGGGGCCAGCTGGGGCAAGTGGGCCGGGGGGCTCTGATGGGCCAGTTGGTTCACTTAGTGTTCGCCTTCGGGGCACAGAGGCCCCCTCCTTGGGCCCCAGGCTTCCGTCTAGTGGAGGCGGCTCCGTGGTGGGGCCAGAGACAGAGCTGAGGCGTTTAGGGGGTGGGGGTGGGGGGCCTTTGCGTCGGGCACGAAGGGCAAAGGACTGGCTGCGGGGGGCCCCTCGAGCTGGAGTCGGGCTAGGGCTGGTCCGAGCTAGGGCACTGCGTCCCGGTCGCCGAGTGAGGGTGGCGTAGCTCCCCAAGGCACTGCCCACTGGCCCTTCAGCCTCTCCCTCTGCTTCCCCCTCGGTGGGGCCGGGGCGGCTTAGGCTATGGGACCGGCGCTTGGGCCGAGGTGGGTCTGGAGGAGTGGCGGGGGGACCAGCCAAGTAGGAGAAGGCACGAGGTGCACCAGGAGGTGGCCCCGGGGCTGGGCTGGAGGGTGAGCCCTGGGGATACATAAAAACATAAGGCGGGGGGCCTTGACCAGGAAGTGGGGAACAAAGCTTCGGGGGCCGCTCTGTGCCCTCTGGAAGGTTCCTCTCCTGTGGGGTGCTCGGGTCTCCACCACTGGGCTGGGGGGCCGGCTGTTCCTGGGAGTGACCGGACCCTCGTGAGCGTGCTCCAATGCTCTCCTGGCTGGGAGAGCGGGCAGGGGGCAGGGGGAGGGGCTCGGGGCCACCCCCAGCCATGGCTGCCTGTAGCTCTGGGCTCAGCTCACTGCCCTGAAAGGTGAGGAGGCGTGGGCCAGCTGCAGCCGGACCGTCCCCATTCTCCAGCCCCTCAATGGCCATCAGCTCCGGGCCTCTGGCTAGACGGCGGCCACCTTCAGCTGGGGCCTCCCCCTGCAGTAGGCCCCGCCGAAGCTCGGCCAGCCGTTTCACTCCCAGCATAAGCTTCTTCTGATGACCTGAGAGGGGACGGGTAGAGGCAACAGGGTTAGTGGGGGCTACAAAGGGTCACCTTGGTCCCCCTGGGATCCCATTCTCCCTTCTGGGCCTGACCCCTGAAATCTTTTTAGAGACCCTGGGAGGCACGTGGGGGCCCGGCCACAAGGCCCCAGGGCAGTCCTCACCGAGCTTGTTGACCCCGATCTCTTGCAGCTCCTCCCAGGTGAGGTCGGCCACCAGCCCCATGGAGTCGTAGCCACTGCTCACCAGCTGCTTGTGGTACTGCGGCAGCCCCAGCGCGCACAGCCACTCCAGCAGGTCCGCCTGGAAAAGGACCCCAGTGGAGCCGGGTCCCCAGCCAGCCTCAGCCCCCAAGCCAGGAAGGGCCCACACAGCCATGGCTGAAGGTGGGTGCCGGCACCAGCCACCTGCTTACCGGGATGTAGTTGGGCAGCCACTCGGCGATGCTGAGCTGAGCAATCTCCGAGGCGATCTTCTTCCTGTGCCCAGGCTTGGTGACCCCGATGGCCGTCAGGTCCTGCCACACAGACTCGTGCCGTTAGGCCCCCGCCGGTACCCACTGGGCCCTCTGCTGCCTTCCTGCTGTGGCACCTACCTCAGGCGTCATACGGCTGATGGTTGGCACGTCGTAGCCGGCCTGCAGGAAGTGGGCGGTGTAGCCTTCCAGCTGGAACTCACTCAGCCAGTTATGAATGGCCTGCGCATCCTGTGGCGGGCGGGCAGAGAGTGAAGTTAACAGAGCGGGGTCTATGGAGGAAGAGCCGAGGCTGGGGCCCAGCCATCAACCCCAGCCTCCCCTCGGGGCCCAGCCAGAGCAGGGACTTGAGTCCATACTGAGGCCCATCCCACGCCGGGCCCACAGCCCACTTCTCATGCGGGGGTGGTGGTGGGGGGGGGGGGGGGAGGGTGTCACACCTTCCCCTCCAGCAGCTGCTCCGGCCTCACGTCCTGGGTGAAAAGCTGTTCCCCAGAGTGGTAGTTGACCAGAGGGCGGTGACTCAGGTTGTCTTCAAGAGGGAAAGAAATGGAATCAGGGGTGGCAGGATGGAGGAGTGCCCGCCCGGGTACCATTTACCCTTCCTACCTGCCAGGGACGGGGGGTGCAGTCCTGGCAACACCTGGTCCTCTCCGGGGGAAGGCAGTGGCTAGAGACAGGACAGGAGCTACTCAGCACGTCGGGGAGCTGACAGCGGGGCGGAGGGCTCTGTCCTAGCCCCAAAGCCCCCTCCCTCCTACCTGAGCATTCTCAATAAGAAGGCCGGTGCCATGGCCGTTGGTGCCCTCGGAACTCTGCCCGCTGCCGGCACTGCGGATGCTGCCCACGCTGCCCTCGCTGCCCACGCTATTCCTGTCACCTGCTGCAGGGGCACAGGCAAAGGGGTTAGAGCCCCAGTTGGCCTCACCAACAGCTGACTGGCAGCTTGCCAAGACCAGACACCCACCCCAGTGCCCAGCATTGCCCTCTGGGAGGATGTACCTGGGCTATCTGGGCTGAGGCCCACCCGAGGGAGCTGGCCATAGGTCAGAGAGTGCAGGGGGTCATCGGCAGGGGGCTGCTGTGTCCGAGAGAAGCCTGGGCGGAGGGGGGTGGGCACCGATGGGAGGCGGGGCGTGAGGATGCCCACTCGCTTGCTGACCACCTCCACGATGCCTGGGGGGAAGTAGCCCACACGGTCCGTGCCCCTCTGGCTCTCATGGATGTGGCCCTTCCAGCGGCCGTCGGGATGTTGCTCAAGCACCTGAGGCAGATGGGGCATGGGGGGGTGACGGCATCGATCACTTCCTGCACCAAGCAAAGGCAGGCAGCCAGCCCTATAGCCATGGTCCAGCTTTTCCTTTCCCCGCAAGGAGCTGATGCCCAAGTGCACCCACAGTTCTGCCCTTCCTGCCAGCATCCGGCCCAATCCACCTGTACCGGGGCCTCACCGTGATGACATCCCCTGCCCGGACATTGAGAGCAGTGGGATCGTGGAGGTTCCAGAAGTCCTTGAGTGCTCGGACCTTCAGGATCCCCGAGGCCTCTGAGAGAAGATACAGGGCTGGCATCATCTGAGGGTCCTTAGGGTGTCTTCCCACCCCTCCTGTCCCTTTCACGACCCTCCCCCAGGTTCCCGTTACAGCAGTCCCCTGACCAGCCCTAGGTTTGGGGGTGTGGCATCTTGCTCCTGGGACACTGCTCCTGCTCCACTTCCTCGTACCCACTGGAGTGGCTCTGGCCACCCCCTCCCCCAACCCTGGGCTGGGTCTCCCCTCACACACACTCACCACGCAGCAGCTGCTTGATTTCTCTGCTGGCCTGGGAGGTGGTGAACTGATTCACAATGTCCAGTGCCGTCTGGTTATACGTGTTCCGAATGTTCACATCCACCCCGCCCTGGGTGCACAGTGTGAGCACACACTAAGAGCTTCACTGACCACCTCCCCCAGTCCTCGTGACTACCCAGGAGGCGAACGGTACCCACTACTTTGGAATTTTACAGACGAAGAAATGGAAGCTCAGAGATAGGATCAAGGACGAACTCAAGGTCATTCAGCTAGTGACAGGCAGAAGTGGGGCTTGAACCAGGTCTGTCTGCTTTCCAGTCACAAGGCCACTGCTTACCCAAACACCACCTTGTGGGTGGAGACCCCCTCCCGCGTGCGGGCTGCCTGGGCGCCCACACTTACCTCCAGGAGCAGCCGGACTACCTCGGTCTTGCCATACAGCGCAGCCTCGTGGAGTGCGGTGCCTGTCTTGGTCTGGCGGTTGATCTCGATCCCAGCTCTCAGGAGCTGCCTGTGGCGTAGGGGGGGTGGTGAGTCACGGGGGTGGTGGGGGCAGGGGAGGAAGCAGACTGCCCCTGGCTGGGAGAGTGATCCAGAGCGAGAGTGAAGAGGGCAGCAGGGCACCGAGGGGACATCACCCATTCCACAGGAAAGGGATGAGGAAGTGGGGGTGGGGGGCGGTGGGTACCTGATGACCTCCCGGTGGCCGTTCTTGGCAGCCAAGTGCAGGGGCGTGGTGTAGTTGGGGTCACACGGGTCCTTGGCCTCACCCTCCAGCAGCGCCACACACAAGTGACTGTTCAGTAGTAGCTGGGCCACCTGCAGCAACCAGCACCCAGGTTGGGCTTCCTCCTGAGACCCCACAGATGCCCACGCCCTGGCACCCTAAGGGCTACAGGCCTCACCTTAAGTCGCCCAAACTCGCAAGCCAGATCCAGGGGCGTCTTCTTTGCCTTGTTGACCAGGCAAGGGTTGGACTGATGCTGGAGGAGCATTTCTGACTGGGGTGTAGGGAGCGGAGTGAGGCGTCGGGCCTGGCCAGCGCCCCCCACCCCCACGCCCCGGCCCCAGCGCCCCTGCAGGCAAACAGGCTCTCATACCACTTCATAGTGTCCGTACTGGGCAGCCAGATGCAGCGGGATCTGCCCGTCCAGCGAGGCGGCGTTCACGGCCGCGGAGGCCCGCAGCAGCAGCCTCACGGGCTCCAGCCGGCCTTGCCAGGCTGCGTAGTGCAGTGGGCGCATGCCTGCAAGGAGGGAAGGCGGATCGGGGGAGGTCCTGGGATGTGGTGGGGTCAGGGGAGGGAACTGAGCAGACTGGAGAGCCACCCTAGCTGCAGGGGGAGACGGACCCAAGGGCGGGATGCTGGTCTGGTCAGGGAAGTGTCTGGTTGCATGGGGCTGAAGTCAGAATCCCACCTTGCCCACCATGGGTGATTCCTCACGACAGGAAGGTAACCTCAGCCTCCTCATCTGGAGAATGGGGTGTTAGTACCACCCACGACCCCAGAAGGCTGTGAAGATTAAAGAGGTCAAGCATCTGCAGGCCAGAGAAGCTGTGCCAACACGTATTAGCATTGCTAGAGTGTAGCAGGAGCAGACTCTGAGCACAGGGTCTGGCTAGGGGACACACCGGGGTCTCACCATTGCTGTCTTTGATGTCAACGGTGGCCTGAGCCTCCAGTAGCAAGGCTATGAGCTCCAGGCTGCCCCCCAAGGCGGCATGATGGAGGGCAGAGAATCTGGTGTGGTGGGTGGGACACAGGGCAGGGGTGTTAGCGAGCGGTGCCCCACCCCCCAAATCCTGGTCTTCCACACCAGACTCATCCTGGAGGCTGGCAGGGATGAGTTACTTGCCCACTGTGCCCCCGCTCCCCCACCCTGCCAGCCCTGCCGTGGGAGCGCAGAGCAGCGGGCTACAGCATGAAAGGGCTCAGTGTCTGGGCTGAGAGGCCTGTTTGTCTGGCCTCCCCCCCCAGCCAGCCCAGGGGAGGGGGCCGTGGGAGCAGGAGCCCGAGGGCTCCTACCCTCTGGGGAGAAAAAGGGGGCCTAGCAGGAATCTGACCCAGGAGGCCCCTCAGAGAGGCACCAGGGCTCCCTCCCCTCACTCAAGGATAGCTCCACAGGCAGGAGGGTGGGCAGGAACCAAAGCTCTCAGCAAACACCATTCAAGGGACAAGTTTGAGAGGGGAAGGGATTCTAGGGCCCAGGGCTTTTCCTTTACCCCTCCCCCACCCCCACAGCTCTCGAGGGGGACAGGGGCTCACACTCACCCATCAGCATCCTGGTAGTTGACGTTGAGTCTCTTCGTGGAGCCGAGGAGCTCTGGGGGATCAGAGCAGAAGGCATCAGGACACGTTAGAATGATCCGCCCTTACCTGCATCCTAACCAGCGCTCCCACCCCACCCTGCTCCCTAATCCAGCTGACCTCTTGGTGTGCAAGAAAGCACCTGCCCCATGGCCCTTCTGTGATCCTGTCCCTGTGGTTCCCCACCCGGCCGGCCAGCCCATCAGCTTGAGGGCACCCAGTGCAGGGAGCTGCTGCAGCAGTGGCCTGGCTTCCCTGGGCCCCCAGCCCAGCTTGTTTATAGAGCCAAAGGGGGCGGGAAAGGGGGGGACTGGCATGCCGTGCCCTCAATGGACAGGCCCACGAATGCATGGTTAGCATTCCTGCCTGAAAGGGCCAAGGAGTGTCTCATTGTCCCACTGGGCCGAGGGGGGCTGCGAGAGAAAGGAGAGGGGCACTAGATGCTGGAGGGTTGCGGGGCAGATGCCAGGAGTGGGCCCAAGCCCGGGGACATCCCTGAGTGGAACGTGGTGAAGAAGGTGGCATCAGACAGAACCTGCGCTGTGCCCAGCTCTGCCATGTACCGGCTGCGAGATCCTGAGCAAGTCACTTAACCTGTCGGGCTTAGTGCCCTCATCTGTAAAATGGGCCAATCACAGAACCGGCTCACCAGGGTTGTGAGGATAATGCCTGACCCTCGTCTGCACGCCAAAGATGGGAGCCGCTGCCCTTTAGGGCTCCTTACATGTTAGCCATCATGGCCCACATGCCGTCCTTCAGCAAAACTGGTACAGTCCCCCCACTGGCTCCTGTCAGGGAGATAACTGCTGATTCTGCACCCACAGGCTCCCCAGCAGAGATGTCCACGCCCCGGGCACAGGGCTCTCTACGGGGTGGTGGCCAGAGGAGCCAGGGGCACGGGCAGGCCGCTGGTTCATCCCTGTCAGGAATGGTGACAGGATTCAGGCAGGTGTGCTCCTGGCAGGGGCCAGGACACAGGAGGGGGCGGTCCTTGAGGGGGAAGGGGAATGTCTGTCACAGGTGGGCCCCTGCCTCCTGCTGGAACCCACCCTTGCTGGGAAGGAGGAGGCCTGGCTCAACCCAGGCTGGGCAGGGTGCCAAGCATGCTGGTCCAGGCCTGCCCTCCAGGCCCTGGTGGGCCCCTGAATACCCCAGCAAGACAGGGCTTCATTCCAACAGGGAGGGATCGACGCGATAGTGAGGAGCATGGGATGGGGAGAGAGGGGACAGCTACGTTTAGGGCTGAGCCGAATTAAGCTATGTACTACGCAGAAAAGGTAAATACAGAGCTGGGCAGTGACAGAAGGGGAGAAAGGGTGGGGCTGCTGGAAAGAAACATAGGCCTCCCAGCCTTCCTCGAGGCCCCTTGGAAAGCCCTTGTCACACAGAACCATTCAGGGCAATGGAAAGGAAAGGGGCTTTAGAAGCAGGAAGTGTGTGGTCCAAAGTCTCCCCCTTACTGGCTGCACGACCTTGGCCAGCCAGGGTACCTCTCCGAGCTTTGGTGAAGACAACGAGGTCAGCGGGGAGGACACACAAAAAGTCCCTCCACCTGCTGCCAGCCTGGAGAGTCCGGAATGGGGCAGCTCAGTGATGAGATACAGCCCCTCCGGGGAGTGGCAGGACAATGTGACAGGAGGGACAGGAACAGGGGCAGGGGCAGGCTGGGTGGCTCTGTTCTTTCCAGAACAATGGCCGGAAAGGCGGTGGGGGAGAGGCTCAGAGTGACTGGGCTTGGGACCTTGGCTGGAGGGCGGAGGGTCCTGGTTCCTGGCAGTGGCTCCAGGCACTTCCCCTGCATCACAATCTTCTTCCCCGGCCTGGCTCTGGGGGTAGAAGGGTCACTCCTGATTTAGGCTCAGCCAGAGGATGTGAGCTCACTGGGCCACCCTCAGCCCACCCCATTTCCTCTGGCCAGAGAAGGAGACAGCTCAGAAAAGGGAGCAGGGGAGGGAGAGAGGGCAGGGGTGAGGCCAGGGCAGCTGCTCCTCTCTCCTCCCAGCCACCTGCTCCTTTAAGAGGACCTGGGAGGGCAGGGAATGCCAAACCACCAGTGACCAGATATCAAATGGAGGAGGCTGAGGGAGCACCTCTCTTTGGCCAGCCAGAAGGTTCTAGCCATCCACCAGAAGGATAAAGGGGAACCCTGGCACCTCCCTTTCCATCAGTTTCCTCTGCCTCACTGTGATATGGAGTAGGAGTTCCCAGCCTCCCTTCTGAGAACTGTTTTAGAGTCACCTGGAGACCGTTTTGATTTGCAGAGTCACAAGAGCTCTAGGACGATTCTAACTCTGAGGAAGAACAGGGAGTTGGCACTTTCAGAAAAACCACTAGGTAATTCTGACGGGCAGCTGAGTGCAGGAGCGAGGAGGGAGGACAGGGACCCTGATCTGCCACATAATGTCTGTGTGACCTTGGGCAAATCACTGAACCTCTCTGAGTGTCAGTTTCCTTATCTGTAAGGTAGATGTAGAAATACCCATCTCACAGGGAATTGAGGGATTATAACACCTCATAAACTGTGGGGTCTGCAAACATCACCTTGTGATCTCCTTTTTGCACCAGATTTCCTAGCTTCTCAGAGGACTGGGAGGGGAGGCTCAGTGCCAGGGCCTCACAAGGAGGCCCAGGACTCTGTCACTCTGTGGCCATGCCTACATTCCGTACAAGTCTCCTTGGGGGCTGAGAGAAGGGATCTCTTCCCCCATGGGCATTTTCCCTGGGGCGGGGCACCTTCCCAGGGCCTAGGAGTCTGGCTGTGAGGTTCCCGCCACCAGCCTCCAGACCCCACCCACTTGCCCTCCCGAGGGCCTCACTTTGAGGCCCCAGAGCTGTGAGGCCAGCAGCAGCTCAACCAAGGCCCTACTGGGCAGGTCGCCAAAAACAACACAGAGGTGAGGGGAGGAGGGGGAGTGGTTCCCACTCTTGGGCCTCCAGGGCCCTCCCAGGACCTCCTTAGCACCTTCCTTCCATCTGCTCAACCTGCATCTACTTCCCCAGGGCACAGAGACCACTCGCTGCCAGCGCCCCCCACCCCAGCCACTATTCCCATCTCCCCATACCTTGGGTCTCCTGCCCTAGTGTGCAAGTGGGTGCACATACACGTGTACAACTCCCAGGCCCTTCAAATCCATCCTTCTGGCACCCCAAACTCCCAGGTGTGGGTGAGGATAATTATATGTCTTCACATAGTCTGGGGGGCCCCTTCCTGTGCTTGGGGCTATAGCCCCAGCACTCTGAAGGAACCTTCCCACACCCAGCCCCAGTCTGGTGGCAGGGGCTACCTCCTGCCCCTGCTGGTCTAGGAACACAGAACGAGTCCAGTGTCCTCCTGGGGCTGCCCAGAGAGCTTGCCCTGAAGTCCAGAGGTCCACTCTCCTTGGAGGAGTGGGGTGGGGAGGGGTCTCACCACAGAGGTACCCAAGAGATGGGGCTCAGGTGTGGCCACCCATGCATAGAGCCCCTGTAACCCCGTCAAGACTAGAGACCCAGGCTTTGGAGAAACCTCTAGAAAGTTAGCTTTGGCCACACACACACCCCAGGGGATACAGACAGATAAGTCCAGGGGAAAGGGGCTTTAGCAAGAGCTGAGATAGTGGTGAACCTTGTTTTAAAGCAGTAGAGATCTCTTTTTAAAAGCTATCTTACAGGCATCCCCACTATGCTGACATAAATGCAGAGATGCAGTTGCTGAATTGGGGGATGGGGCTGAAGCTCTAGCTATTCAGTCTTTCCCAACCCACTGCCAGAAATCTCGTGGCTCCTCTTCAGAAAAACCACCTGCTAAAGGCAACTCCATGAGGGCAGGAATTTTGGTCTGTTTCATACACTGCTGCAGCCCGGTGTGCCTAGAACAGAGCCTGGCACACTGTAGGCACTCAAAAAACCCTTGAATGAATGTATTTCAACCCTTTTACTTTACAGGTGAGAAAACCGAGGCCCAGAGAAGTTAAGTGATTTGCCTAAGGTTACACAGCCAGGGGTGACTCAACTTCCTCTCTGGCTCTCTCACAGAGGCATTCCTTATACAGAATAAGACGGTCCTCCTACTCAAGTCCCCAGATCACAGTGATCCCCAAGCCTCTCTCTGAGCACACAGGGGAGGGTCTCAGCTAGACAGTCACCCCCCCACCCCCAAGCACTCACTTGTTTTTGCAGCCTTGACTTTAGCCACCAGTTTCTGCACACCAGTCACATCTCCATTCTTGACAGCGAGGATCAGGTCCTGTTCAC
This sequence comes from Panthera uncia, assembly GCF_023721935.1. Classification (NCBI taxonomy): domain Eukaryota; kingdom Metazoa; phylum Chordata; class Mammalia; order Carnivora; family Felidae; genus Panthera; species Panthera uncia. The sequence continues at coordinate 5,679,683 of NC_064814.1, read as the reverse complement.
GACCCATTCTGGTCCCTGGGCTGGGATCTGGGATCAGGAGTCCGGGGCAGAGGCAGGAAAACTTTAGGTCTAAGCCAAGGTCTCAGGGTACCATGCTTTGGCCCTTTGGAGGGCCTGGTGTCCTGGGGGAGTGTGTCTGGTGTCCCAGGCAGTGGGCTTCTTGTTAGGCACTGATGGGTACTCCCTCAAGGTGTTTCGTGAGCTGCCACCACAAGCAGGAAAACCGATCTCTGAGGGGGTGGAGGCTGCGTGGAAATCTGGACAGATATCTGCTTGTAGCGTCTGACGGCCCAGGGATGGGCTGGGGCTGGGCACGCCGATCTTCCCAGTGTGGCTCAGGAGCACCGGCGCCCACCCAGAGAGCAGCCAGCATTCCCTCGGGCCTCGGGCAGCAGCAGTGGACAAATCTCAAGGGTCTGGAAAAGGTGCAGTGCCTCTGCTGAAGGCGGGCCAGGCCTGCAACGGTCCCAGAAGTGGGGCTCAGAAGAAGAGGAAGACAGGGCTTCCAGGGAGCCCCCAAGCCCCCCTAGCTGCCCTTTTGAGTCAAGGAAGGGCCAAGCCACTCAAAGCGGGGAGACAGCTGCCAGGCATGAGAGCAGTATTTGGGGGAAGGAGGTGACTTTCTGGGAGGGGGAGGCTGAGTCACTGAGGCCCCAGGGCACCTGGCAGCACCTCAACCTGGGGCAGGAGGGGCCCTGGCAGCACGACACACTCTGGCAGGCTGGGCCAGCAGCCTGTTCTCCACAGCCTGGGGCTCTGACACCCACAGACAACTGGTGGGCCAGGAGGTGGAGCCTGGAAGGGTCAGGCACAGGCAGGCGTGCAGGGGTCACTCCCTGTGGAAGGTGCCTGCCCCCAGACTCCTCCCAACCGAAGCTTTACAATAATAGCTGGATGCCCTAGCCCCAGGCTCTTTATGAATTCAGAGGGTGGGGTGGAGAGCTTATAGCTCCCCATTTCTGGCCGGGGTCGGCCTGCTGGACAGGGAGGCTTTACAGCACCTGTTGCTGACCCATCCTCAACCCTCGCACGGGATGAGGAAGCAGCTGGGCAGAGAACAGAGACAAGAGCTGGGGTACTGTTTGCAAATGGGGCTGCCTGGCCCCCCAAGCCTGAACCTGAGGCCCGGAGCTCCGAATTCGCTGCAGAAAAGCTTACGTCAGTTTTCGGTGGCCAGGAATTTGTTGCCCAAGTCCTGTGGCATGAGACCCGCGCAGGCCTGGGGCCCTAGCTGGGGTCTTCTTACTCCCAGAACGTCCCAAGCCCAACCCAGATGGCACTCCTGCTCTTGCCCGCAGCCGACATGGGAGGAGGGCGCCCCTGGTAGAGCTTGGGGTCGGGCTGGCTCCCCCGCCCCCCGGAATGCCAGTTCAGCGCCGCGCAACCCCCCAACCCAGCCCAAGCCAGGCCGACCCGGGGAACAAAGCGGCGGGAGCGACCGGGACAGCCAAGCGCCGAAGGGATTGATGCATGAGGACGGAACACGGGCGCGAGGAGAACGGAAGGAGCAGAGAGACGAAGGCGCCCGCCGATCGCGAAAGAAAAGTTAGTTTGTGCCCGCCCTCAAAGGTGCTGACCACCAGCGCAGGCCCCGCAGTCTCACCTCTCCCAGCTGCCCCGCCGGGGGTCCGGCTGGCCTGGCTCAGTCCCTGGCACTCTGGACCGTGGCTCCCACTGCCCCCCTTAGCCCCTTTCTCCTCCTTCTCCTCCTTCTCCAAGGCCGGCTCGGCGCCTCCCGCAGGAAATCCCGCCCCTCCCCCCTCCCTCCCGCCGGATCGGGAGCAGAGGGACCGTCCCGGCCGCGCAGTCGGACTGTCAGTCAGAGCCTGCGGTCCCGCCCCCATCCGTGCCCCGCCCCGCCCCCAATAGCTTTCGTCCGCCCTGGGCACGCTGGCCCGGTCAGCGCATGCGCCCAGGTGAACGGGCCGGGGAGGGGTGAGAATGCGCGCCGCGGTGTCCCTGTTGCGGAGCCGCTGCCACCTGGGGCCCTAGAGTTCACACCTAAGGGCGAGATGCCCTGCTTATGACTGGGTGGCAGAGAAGACGTTATGTGAAGGGGTCTAGAAACCGAGATGTGGGGACCCCACTTGGGAAGCCCCCTTCCTTTTCGCCCTTCGCCCCTACTGGGACTCCCACGGTGACCTCCGCCCACGGCCAGAGTCGCCGACTCAAAGTCGCTGGTTAGAGCAATGGTGCCACCTAGCGGACCATGTCGGAGAGGCCCACGGTGGCTGTTGCAGGGACCCCAGCCTCCAGGAGGTGCTAATGACGGGCCGGAGTGGCGCTTCAGCACCATCGTGGGCCGGACAGCTCCTCCCGCCCCCGGCCCTTGGAAACCCGGCTTCTGAGCCCCTCGGAAGGGACCCAATGGTAGACCGAGAAGGAACTCCGAACCTACCCAGACCGCATCTGACAGCCCACGATGGCCAGTCTACGAGGCTGGAATGCGAGAACCCACAACTCTCCCTTCTCTAAATCCTCCTTTCTTCCCTCCTTGTCCAACCTGAGTGGTGGAGACTAAGCGTCCCAGGGCTAAGGAGGGAAAGATCACTCATCTATCCATACTACACTCTCAGACGCCGGGGTCCTCAATTTTTACTAGAGAGGAGCCCAGGGCAGGGCTGGGGAGGAGAGGAGCTCCTACAAATCCAGAAACCTGCAATCTCTCTGTCCCCGGAATCGAGGCACAAGTTTATTGGCAGCGGTAAGACAGGAAGGTGGGAAGCCGGTTGGTTGAGCCCGCAGCGGTGGCAGGATCCGCGGGCGCTAGGGCCCCGCGGAGATCAGGCGGTGGGCGGGCCGAGGGCGGTGCGCGCGCAGCCGCAGACCTCGGCCCGATGGAGCCCGAGCCCGCCGAGGTGGAGGTTCCCGCCGGGCGCGTGCTCAGGTGCGTTCTGGCTCAGGGAGGCGCGGGTCACGCGGCGAGGGCGTGGGGAAGGGGGACGGGAATCCGGGACGGGACCGGGCGGCCCTGACTGTGCGCCGCTGACCCCACGTCCCTTCCTTCCCCAGTGCCCGGGAGCTCCTCGCCGCCCGCTCGCGGTCCCAGAAGCTGCCTCCGCGCTCGCATGGGCCCAAGGACTTCCTCCCCGACGGCTCGGTGGCCCAGGCCGAGAGGCTGCGCCAGTGCCGCGAGGAGCTGTGGCAGCTGCTGGCGGAGGAGCGCGTGGAGCGCCTGTAAGGGGGACGGGCCGGGGCGGGGCCGGGGCAGGCGGGGCAGGCGGGGCGGCCGGACCGCGTAGACTTCGCGGGTGGACTGAGACCGACTCCTCCCTACTCTTCGCTAGGGGCAGTTTGGTGGCTGCCGAGTGGAGACCGGAAGAGGGCTTCGTGGAATTGAAGTCTCCAGCGGTGAGCTGCCGGGCTCAGGGAGAGAGACCTGCCTTCTCTGCCTTTCTGGCTCCTTTGTGACATTTGCTCTGGGTCCTACACAGGGTAAATTCTGGCAGACCATGGGCTTCTCAGAGCAGGGCCGGCAGCGGCTTCACCCCGAAGAGGCCTTATATCTGCTGGAGTGTGTGAGTGGGGCCCCTGGGGGGTGAGGGAGGGTTGGGACCAAGGAACCCAAAGGACGTTTTTATTGGAGAAAAAGTGTAGATGCAGCGGAGTATTCAAGAAGCTTGTAACCTGAATTCCAGAGCCGGAGACAAGAATACTGTGTAGAGAACAGGGATTCCAGTCCAAAGCAGTGGTGCTGCCCTCCTTTCCCAGTTGGCCATATTCTTGCTGTGTGATGCTGGGGGCGGGGAGGGGAGAGGGCGCCCATATATCCCAGCCTGGAAGTTGCCCCACTGGGCGTGCCACCACAGCCACAAGGTGAGCTGTTGACCCCACTTCCAGGGCTCCATCCAGCTTTTCCACCAAGACCTGCCACTGTCTATTCAGGAGGCCTACCAGCTACTGCTGAGTGAGGACACCATGACTTTCCTGCAATACCAGGTATCTGCCACCCTCTCCCAGGAGAGGAGTCACCCATCCACCCAGTCAGTGAGGATTTGTAAGTACCCACGAGGTTCTAGACAGGACAGGTGAGGGCTCTGCTCTCAGGATGCTTGCATCCTAGTGGCAATGGGTAACAAGTGAGCAAATCAACTGAACGATTTGACTTCACAGAACCAAAGGCTAGGAAGAAGACAGAGCAGGGTAACAACCCAAGGCTAGAGACAAATGTGGACATCACGAGCACATGGACGGTGTTTAAAACCACAAGGCTGTATGGGAGTGTAGCCAGAGTAGAGAGCTGTCTGAGACCTGGAGCACTCCAGTGTGAGGAGATGGGGTGTGGGGGCGGGGGGTGGGGGTGGGGGGAGGTAGAGAACCAGAAACAGGGACTGAGGAGTGTCTGACAGCCCAGGAGAAAAACCAGGAGGGGTGGTATCATAGAGGCCGAGAGAAGGACAAAGTGGGTGGCTGTGGTGAAGGCTGCTGAGAGATCAAGCAGGATGGGGGCACTCCTGTATACATCTCTCTGATGCGGGCATTAGAACACAAGGATGGACGTGGGGTTCTTTACCAAAAACCACTCCTACTGTACCCCTGTCTGTGGAGGTGTAGGGCTGAGTGGCAGGGGTAGGGGGTGGGCTGTCTACCACCTTTGCCACCTTCTTGTTCCCGTTGTAGTCAGGAGCTTCACTCTGGACAGCTTTGGTATCATAACGTTCTAGGGTGTAGTTCATTTCCTGCTTCATCAGCTATTGTTTTTTGGGGATTCCACATTTAAATCAAGAAAGTGCTGGGGCGCCTGGGTGGCGCAGTCGGTTAAGCGTCCGACTTCAGCCAGGTCACGATCTCACGGTCCGTGAGTTCGAGCCCCGCGTCAGGCTCTGGGCTGATGGCTCGGAGCCTGGAGCCTGTTTCCGATTCTGTGTCTCCCTCTCTCTCTGCCCCTCCCCCGTTCATGCTCTGTCTCTCTCTGTCTCAAAAATAAATTAAAAAAAAAAAAAAAAAAGAAAGTGCTAAATGTTATTTGTGCCCAGAGTAAGGTAAGCAAGAGACAGGAATTCAGAGACTGAGACCTTCGTTTGGGGAGGGTGTGTATAATGGAGTATGGTCCAACCCATGCCAGGGTTTGGAATCGGGGTGTGCAGGAGGGGCAGGGGAGGGGGGTGGGGAATGGCTCCCGATTGGAGGAACCATTTGGTGCTTTCAAAAGTGGACGTCTGATCTTTACTTGTTTTCTTTGAGGTCTTCAGCCACCTGAAGAGACTGGGCTATGTGGTTCGACGATTCCAACCAAGGTAAATCCCGATCCCATCTCCCTCCCATTTGTTCTAATCCTGGGACCTGGTAGACAAGCCCCAAAGTGGAAAATGGCCTCTCTTTGGCTGGAGACATGGGCTCTGTTGGAAATGCTCTATTGAGAGGCGCGTTGGGACAAATCTGGGTCATTTCAGCTTATCCCGGCCTATCACATTGAGCCCCATCTTCAGCCTGTTCGCTCCACAGGTAACAAGTGAACACTTGCAGCTCACGACAGGTCCCTGGCATGTAGCTGTAGCACCAGAGCAGTGCCTTAATCAGGGTGCGAGCACACTTGATGAGGGCATGCCTGAATGAACGACCAAGTGAGGAATTAACAGTTGAGTTGGGTCTCACATACCTTTTGCCAAGTTAGATGCTCTTTCTTTCTGGGGCCTCTAAAGATCATCACCTTAGTAGCCCGGCATTGCTAAGAGTCATAGAGATGATCAGCCTTAGAGTGGAAACTGGTTCAGCCTTCGCTGATTCACAGTACGTCGCGAAAGCTCTGGGACAGCCATGTCCTTTCGTTCCTGAAAGTGGGATATATCCTAAGGAAATAGTCACAGATGTGTGCATAAGTTCACCTGCGAGAATGTTCAGTCATTTGACAATACTTGTCGATCGCTTGCTGGGTGCCAGGCCCCGGCTCATTGCTGAAGAAAGGCAAAATCACTGCCCCCACAGAATTTGCATTTAGCGGGGAACTTACATGAAGCATCATCACTTTGCAAAATGGTGAACTTGGAAACATCCTGTGAGTTCAACGGGAAGGCATGGTCACACAAATTATAGTTTATCCTTTAGAGCGGCACTGTCTGGTAGAACTTTCTACGGTGATAAAAACAGTCTATGTCTATGCCATCCAATATATGTGGCTTTGCAACTGTGGGACTGAATTTTTGTCTAGTTTTCATGGATTTAAATTTAACCTTAATGGCTCCTTGTGCTAGTGGTGGGTGCCATTTGGACAGTGGAGTCTTAGCGCCATAAAAAATCATGGCAGGGAAGAATGCTATAGTGGTAAGGGGCCGTGTCTGTAATATATATTCTTAAGTATAAAAAAGACTAAATAGCAGTATGTTAGTACAATGTCATTTTTTGTAGAAAAAGACATATGGAGACAGTATGTGTGTTACAGGGGTATCTGTGGTTTTGTTCATTTTTATCTTTCTGTATTTTCCAAGTTTTCTAGTTCTCTTGATTTTTCTCACCAGTGATTAATCATTTATTGCTGGCTCTGCAGGAGCCCGGGTTCCAATAAGTCTCTGTTCAGAGGTGCCATTGGTGAGACCCAGAGGCCTGGGCAAAGATGCATGGGCAGGCCCTGTGATTGCCCCCATTCAGCTCGCTTGCAGGTCTGCCCAGGGCCTTTGCCCTGGCGTGTGGCTTTGACCCTGGCCCACCGACTTGTTCCTCTGGGCCAGTGCCTCACAGATTCCACTGGGAACTCCAAAGTGAGGAAGTCGGTCTGTTGCCTACCCAATTCTCAACCCCACAGCTCCATCCTGTCCCCTTATGAGAGACAGCTGAACTTGGATGGCAGTGCCCTGTGCTTGGAGGATCGGAATGGCAAGAGGAAGAGGAGGAGCTCCAGCTCTCGGTAATGCTCCCCATGTGGCCACACACCCCCCCAGGGAGTTCTGGGGAGCGGAGCTGTTGAGGGAATGCTCATTTTAGGAACCCTGGAGAATGCATTGTCTTAAGAGCTGGGTTTGGGCGGCTCCCTCGTAGGACCCTGGAGGCAGTAGGCGTGCGTGGGACGTGTGCACTTCAGCAATCAGGAGCAGATGTGCTGGATTTCCTCCCCACGTCCCTCAGGTCCATTAATAAGAAGGCCAAGGCCCTGGAGAATCCCCTACAGGGGGTGGATGAGACAACTGAGAGCCTGACAACCTCCAGCCCACCTCCCTGCAACCAGAACAGCCGATGCCCAGAGGAGAAACCTCAAGAGTCAAGCCCTGTAAAGGGTCCAACGGGTCCCTCTCTGCTTTTGGGAGCCCTGGAGCCCTGGCCTGGACTGGCCAACGAGGGGGGTGGGTGCAGCCAGCAGAGTGGCAAAGTAGAGAATGGTGTCAAGGGGGTTCGTAAGCCACGCTGGAACTTTGAGCAGATTTCCTTCCCCAACATGGCTTCAGACAGCCGCCACACCCTCCTGCTGGCCCCAGCCCCAGAGCTGCTCCCAGCGAACGTCGCTGGGCGGGAGACAGATGCTGAATCCTGGTGCCAGAAGCTGAACCAAAGGAAGGAGAAGCTCTCCAGGCGAGAACGGGAGCAACAAGCAGAGGCCCAACGCTTCCGGGAAGATGTAAACTTAGATCCCGAGGTGCAGTGCTGCTCCAGCTGGCAGGAGTACAAGCAGCTGCTGCAGCGGAGGCACCTGCAGAAGAGCCAGAGCCGCCCCGCACACCTGTGGGACCAGCCGGTCCACCCCTTGCTGAGTCCTGGCCAGGCAGACTCCCCAGGTACCCCCTCACCCTGCCATAGCCCCACAGGCCCCTGGCAGCTGAGGCATCCTAACGCTTTGAAAGGGGGTATGGATTGACCACGACTAATTGAGGCTTAAGAAAGATGGGACCGAGAGAGCTGTCAGTGGAGTGGAACCCACAAGGACAGTCTGTTCTGGAAAGCAGCAAAAGGACCCACGTGGGAAGGTTTGGAAATGGCAAGTCTGTGTCCGGGGAGAGGCCAGGAGGAATGAAAACTACAACTAGGGCCTTAAAAATAATAAGATGCACGTGGATGGCTCTGCCACCAGCTAGCTGTGGTCCCCTGTTCTCCCAGCTCTGTTAGAGGAGAACAAGGAGGTGCCATCTTGGCCAAATAAAAGGAAGGCTTACTGTGTATACCCTGCATGTTTGAGGACAGGGAACTAAGCACTGGGTGTTGTATATAAGTGATGAATGACTAAATTCGACTCCTGAAGCCAATATTACACTATATGTTAATGAACTAGAATTTAAATAAAAACTTGAAGGATAAAAATAGGGAACTGACAGGGCAACAACTATATTAACAGATTCAGGAGACTGTGATCTTTTATAAGAACATGGGAGATTCCAAGTAACTAGATTAGGTTTGCCAGATGCGTTCAATTTGACTTTCAGATAAACAGCTAACTTTTTTTTAGTATAAGTATATTGCAAATATTGCATGAGACATACTTATAATTTAAAAAAAAAAATCTAAGTCCGGCAATCGGAAACTAGATGGCACATTCAGAAATGTCAGAGGAGTCTGTGGATGGTGGACTTCTCTCCCCAGCACATTGTTTTCTTTTTTTTTTTTTAATGGCTATTTATTTAGAAAGAGAGAGAGAGAAAATGTGTGCAAGCAGGGGAGGGGCAGAGAGAGAGGGACATACAGAATCTGAAGCAGGCTCCGGGCTCTGAGCTGTCAGCACAGAGCCCAATGTGGGGCTCAAGATCATGAACCGCGATATCATGACCTGAGCTAAAGTCAGACGTTTAACCAACTGAGCCACCCAGGCGTCCCTCCAACATCTTATTTTGACCTTATGTCCTTACAGCCACAGTGCTTCAACAGATCTCTGTGCTGCAGACCACACACCTCGCCGATGGAGGTACATGGTGAGTTTCCAGGTAGTGCCTGTCTCCATAGCACCTTGGCTGCCAGCAGGAGTTGGCAGCTGGGATTTGACTCCTAAAGTTGCGCATGAGCTGGGGGATCATTCCAGGGACCCTTAGCCTGGCTGATATTCTAGGGGAGAGGGAGGGATGAGTGGCAAGAGGTAGATTTAGCCCGAGGGTTGAGATAGGCAGCTGAGCCTCCCTCTGCCTAAGTGGCACCTCACAGCAGGCCCTCAGTTCCCCCTGCAGGAGGCCTCTTCCTGGAACTGGAGGAGGAAAAGCATGGCATGGAAAGGAAAGGGGGAGGAGTAGGAGATTCCCTGTTTCTTAAGGTTTCTCACTCTGTCTTCAGGTTGCTGGAGAAGTCTGGAGGCTTGGAGATCAGCTTTGACATTTACCAGGCTGATGCTGTGGCCACATTCCGAAAGAATAACCCTGGCAAGCCCTACGCCCGGATGTGCATTAGTGGGTATGAGACCATTGAGCCCTACCCTCAGGTTACTGCCAGTTCTCTTGTAAACCAAGTGGACGTCCTCTCCATGTCCCTGGGCAGTCTGGCAATCTGAAAGAAACCAGAGGTCCAGAGAGCTGTGACTGACGCAGGGCCACACAGCCAGTTAGTACTACAGGAACTGGAGCTTTCCCAAATCCTCAGCCCTTATTCCTGGCATTTTTGGTAGTCTCTCTCCTGTGCCAATTTAGTGCAGGGCTCACCCAGTAGGAGGGATATGAATCAGAGGGATTCACAGGCTAAGAGTGGTGAGAACCTTACTTTTCCTAGCCCCCTTATCTACCCAAGGCCCTGGGTTGCTCTTGGAGAACTTACCAGAGCTATGCAGTTTGCAGACAGGAGAGTCCAGCGCCAGACTTCTTGTACCCCCAACTCCTGTCTTACCATCTCCCTTCCCTGGCAGCCTCAGAGGGCTAGGTCTCAAAGCTTATGGTTGCCTATGTCTCTGTCTCAGTCTAACTTTATCCCTACAGATTTGATGAGCCAGTTCCAGATCTCTGTACCCTCAAGCGGTTGTCCTACCAGAGTGGGGACGTTCCTCTGATCTTTGCCCTGGTGGATCATGGAGACATCTCCTTCTACAGCTTCAGGGATTTCACGCTGCCCAGGGATCTGGAACACTGATCACACCACTCTGGCAGGGCTTGGGACCTGCCCTGGGGAACCTGGACTGTCTACTCTCAGGGACCATCTCAGCTGCCTCCTATACCCAGACGCTGACCTGTAGCTTCAGGAGCTAGTCTGGGCCTTGGCCCTGGGTGTCTGATGCTTGCAGGAGAAAGATGCCATGCCCCCTACCTGGCTTCCATAGCCCCATGCCTGAGATCGCCGCCTTGCAGTGATCCCCTTGGAACTCAGGACTAGATTTCAGAGACTCAGCGGGGTGGGGCAGAAGAGAGGACTCTGTGCCTTTAAATGAGAGGGTGCCTGCTTCGTGCGGTAAAGCCAAAGCCATTAAAAAATAGATCCATTTTCTGCTGTGACTGGAGATAGTGAACAAGTCCCCAGCCCGATCCTGGGAGTGCAGAACAACACTCCCTCTCCCTCCATCCTGTGGTCCGTGGGAGCAATCCCCCAAGGCTCTCACCTCTGCTTTGCAGACCCACAGAGAGCGAGGGCTTCTCTGGTGCAGAAGCAAAGAGAAATACTCAGGAGGGCAAGAATGCCACCCGCACCTTTGTCAGGGCCTGCAACCAGGGGACGGGAAGTCACAGACCTAGTCTTTTCGGCTTACTGCATGGCAGTCCGTAGAGGGAGGCTGGCCTCGATGGGGCCTTCCCTGAATGCAGGCACATCTGGGCAGAAGGGCGGTGGAGAGGCACCATATCCATGTGGCTTGAACCCTGGCGGCTTCGAGTCGTGCCGTGTGTGGAGCGTGCCATTCGTGTCCCCGGCCTCTGCGCCCCTTCCGTTCGCCCCTCCTCGCTCCAACCCGCTCCCCCTTTGTGCTAAAAACTCTGGTCAATGTTGCTGTCTGTCCCTTGGGGCATCGGACACCGTCCTGCCTCAGCAGCAACTCAGAAGACGGGGGTCCAGGCTTGGGGCCCGCTCCGAGAGGAGGCGCCTCGCGGCGACACCCCAGTCCCCGGGCCACCACGCTCTAGGGCCCCGAAAACTGGCCTCCTGTCCGCGGGTCACCGGCTCTGAGTGGGCTGGGTGTTCTCGGGAAGAGCCGGCCTGGCTACGCCCCTCCCGCAGCCGCTTAGGGCCGGCGTGGAGGAGGGACGGTTCCTTTCTGCGGCCCCGCCTGGGAGGTGGCTAGGACACCGGCGCGTCCCAGGGACTATTTCCTCCTCCCGGACGCGGCAGGACACTGGGCGCGGCGTGCGTCGTGAGTCCAGGTGAACGCAGGTGAGGCCGGGGGGCGGGCCGGCAACGCCTCGTGCATATTCACGCGGGCCGCGGTCCCGCCCCCCGCCTTCCCCCGGGATGTGGATTGGCCAGAGAGCGGCCACCGCCCGCCTCCCGAGGGCGCCCTCGCTGCACTCCCGCCCCGTCGGCGCAGAAATGCAGGGGGCGGGGCCAGTCCCGGGGGCGGGCCGCTGGGGCCCGGCGCTCGCGGCCCCGCAAGCCCTCCCGGCTCGCCCTTTATGTAAATAGCAGCGGCTCCGCCCCCTGCTCGCCGCGCCGGAGGTGAGCAGGAAGGAGACGGCCGCCCAGCAGCCCGTGGGCCGGCGGCGGAGTGAGCGGAGCCGGCGGCGGGAGCCGTGGGACGCCGAGGCCTCGGGCGGGGGCCGGCCTGGGGCTCCAGGTGAGGCGCGGGCCCGGAAGCACCTAGCCGGGCCCGCCCCCTCGGGGCGCCCTCCACTCGGGGCGGGAAGGCTGGGGAGGGCCGGGACCCCTGGTTCCACGGAGCGGGGCGGGGAGAGCTGTACAGGTCCGCTCGCCTAGCCCTGGATCCTGTGGCTCCGTTCGTCTGGGAGAAAGACACCTGTAGGAATTGCGGCTGGGAACTTTTTCCTGCCTGAGCCGCGTGCGTTTCCCCGATTTGAGCTTTGGAATTGCCCAGTAGCGTTGGCTTGGGGAAGCGGGGAAACAAGTGCCCGGCCGGGCTGTGAGTGCAGGAGGTCACCGCCGGCGGGGGTGGGATCCCCGGGCCTTGGGCCCCACGTGCAAGGCGCCTGGCCCAGGAGGCCGGCGACGCGCGTCTCAGGTAGCCCGCTGTCTTCGAGCAGCGGCCGGAGCACGTTACCTCGGCGGCTTAGTCCCTGCCCCTGCCATCTGGGCCCACTCCCGGCCGGCCCTTTGTGCCTCCTAATCCCCGGACGCAGGAAGCCCGCGGGAGGGACTTCGGTCTCTGGGCCTTTCTCCGCGTCTGGCGGCTTTGGACACCTTTAAGGGAACGTTTGGAGATCCAGTAGGTTTTCCACAACGACGCGGGTGGGGTTGCGTTGCGATACGTCGGGACTTGGTGAGGAGTGAAAAATATGGTCTTGCCAAAGCGTGCAAAGTGTGCTCTCGGTTTGCCCCCGCTGGACACTTTGTACACACGCGCAGCTTTGGCGGTGAGAACTGACTAACCGGGAGAACCGTGGCGTGGCCCCCTCGGGCTCTCACCTGAGATACGAGGAGCTTTGGGTGAGGCGGCGGGCCTTGGACTCCGGGCCCCTTCCCGTGGGGATCATGTGCCAGATGCAGGGCGTCTGAACCGGGGCTCTTGGGATCTTACGCAGAGTTTACAACTCAGTCCTGTCAGGCCGCAGAGGGGATTGTGAACAGGGAGGGAAGCTGGGAGGGAATGAATGTCAGGGATACGGGAACCCCCAGGTGGGAAGAATGAAGGGGTAGTCTAGAATAGCTGTGGCCCAACCCGGGGTCACAAGGGCTTTCCAGGAAGACAGTCTGTGTCTGTGTGAGCTGAGGCATTGGGAAGGGTCCTCGGACACATGGTCCTACTTCTTTATCTTATCTGGTTTTCTTAAGTGATCTGCCCACAGTGCTTACCTATGGCAGTCAAGGCTCTAACCCAGCTCTGGGGGCTCTGACCACTGCTCACTCCTCTTCTCCAAAGTTAGACTAGGCCAATCTCTGTGGGGGCCGATGGACAGTGTTGCCAGTGTCTGAGGTCAGCCTGCTTCCCTACTGTTCCTTGAGTCAATGGAGTGTCCCCTTTGGTGGCAAAATGATACAATTTCAATAACTTCATAATTTAGCACTTAGGAACTTTTGAATACAATGGCATTAAAAGAATAAAAAGGCCCGTAATCCCAGATGAACGGTTAGTTTAAAAAATTAAAAAGGCAGTAGGAGCCTGGGACACCTGGGTGGCTGAGTCGGTTAAGCGTCCGACTTCAGTTCAGGTCATGATCTCGCGGTCAGTGGGTTCGAGCCCCACATTGGAATCTGTGCTGACAGCTCAGAGCCTGGAGCCTGTTTCAGATTCTGTGTCTCCCTCTCTTTCTGCTCCTCCCTCTCTTGTGCTCTGTCTCTCAAAAATGAATAAACGCTAAACAAAAAATTTAAAAAACAAAAGGTAGTAGGAGCCCATTGTGGGGAAAGTAAAATGTTTTAGAAAGTGTAAAATAGTCTACGGACATAGTGCCCGATCTCGTCTTATCTCAGAAAGTGTGAAATAAGAGGCATAACTCCCTCTTGCCTCACAGTCTGTTTCCTTAAACATGGTGTTAAGTTTTAGTGTCTTTCTGGACAGCAGGTGTAGTTTTGGATCATGCCTTGCTGATTTCTTGCTACATATACATAATCTTGGCTCAGTCACTTAACCATGCCACGCCCCAGTGAGCCTTGTTGACAGGAGAATGAAAAAAATGTCACGAACACGCGTGGCCTGGTTTATAGCAGGCATGGGGGTGTGTGTGAGCTGCTTAAATTCCCCCATAAAGCATAAAAAGCGTCACCTGTGGGCCTCGGGGCAGACTCCTGAGCCTTTTGGACATGCTTGATGAGTTGTGAGGGAATTCGGCTTCTTTGTCCAGACGTCAGCTGAGAAGTCCTGATTTTTTTTTAAATATTTTATTTTATTTCTTTAAATTTTCTTTTAACATTTATTCATTTTTGAGAGACAGGAAGGGGCAGAGAGAGAGGAAGACACAGAATCCGGAGCAGGCTCCAGGCTCTGAGCTGTCAGCATAGACCCCAACACAGGGCCCAAACCCATGAACCATGAAATCATGATGTGAGCCAAAGTCAGACGCTTAGCCACCCAGGCGCCCCAAGAGATCCTGATTTTTGAAAGCCTCTGGAAGTCAGAACTTTTAAAAAGCAAATATTGTTCCTTGAAACTAGGGAGGCAGAGGGAGAGGACAGTGGCCTCTTCTAACTTCTCACCTTGCGTTTCTGTGGCCCTTGGTACTTCCCCCTGCTTCCTGGAAAAGCCAGAAGTGAGGCATGGTAGCCAGACCCCAGCTGGGGGCCTTTCCTGGGAGGAAGAGGGTATACAATCTAATCTTTTTGCTCAGCAGAGGGCTTGGCTGTATACGTTTTATACCCCGTTGGAGGTGGAGGGGGATCAATCACATTCTTGTGTTGCTCTGTTGTCCTTAAGGAGCTTTAACTCCATGGTGCTCTCTTTCAACTTCGTTTAGGAAAGGGGTGTCCTTCTGGCTCCTGGCCCCAAGTCTCTGTGTCTGTCCCCCCCCCCCACCCCCCCCCCAGTTCCCTCCCCCCTCCCCCCATAGAGGAAGTGGTACCTGGAGCTAGAAAGTGTGGAGCTCCTACAGTCTGTAACACGCCCCCACCCTCCTATCCCGTCTGCATCGAGCATACCGGGCAAGAGTCTCTGGAAACCTGTGGGGTTCCCCAGCCTTCCTGGTCCTTCCATAAGTGTGAGGGGCAGCTGTTGAGACACCTGAGTGGAGGCCCAAGAGGCCCACGGTCCCTGCTCCTGGGTTGGCTGCCGTGAGCGGCCCTGGCCGCCTGGACTTCCTTCTGAGTACTCAGCACCGAGAAGCTTCTTATCTCACCCAGGCGATATCACAATCAGGGCTCCTCCTGGGTCGAGGCATGCCAGGTCTGTTTGGCAACTCTGTTTTCCCCTTCCCAGGAGCAGTCTTCAGGGAGGAGGAGGGTATGGGGCAGGAGAGGGGTGTCCCCCGGGGGCCATCGGTACGGCTTGCTCTTTTGCACTTCTCCAGCTTTGGCTCCCAGGGTTCCCCGGGACACCCTCCCTTCCCTGTGCCCTGGCACCGTGGGGCTCTGCTCAGCTCCCTTTGAGGTGACCTTCCTTCCCCGCCCTGCCTCTCAGAGGAAACTGGTACTTTGAAGAGTCACCCTACTCCTTCCCCTTCCCAGGAACCACAGTGAATTCTTGAGCTAGGAGAGGCTCCTCTGGGCGTGGGGACGGGGAAGCTGCTAGGTACCTGACTCTACCCTTAAGGAATTCAGCAGAGACTAGAGCCTTCTCTCAAGACACCTGACTCAGTGTTCCCAGGGTTTGATGAGAGGGACATCTGGGCACAGGACTACTTGATTCTAGCAAATAATATTATTCTTGGAGCCTCCTTGCGGGGTGTCTTGGAGCCTTGGTCTGAGGCAGGGCCCACAAAGGTATCTCCAGCAGGGTGCCAAGCATGATGTCTACATGATCCTGGCCTTGGCCCAGAGACTCGAGAACAGGGTGGGGAAGTTCCCTGAGGGACCCTGTGGGACCCAGTACTCCTTGGGGTCAGTGGTTCCCAACTAGAGAAGACCTTTGCCTTGTTGATCTCTATTCAGTCCTAGCTGTTTACTCATTCAGGTAATAAGTATCTACTGGTGCCTCTACGTGCCCAGAGTGGTTTAGACACCAGCCATTAACCTTACACAAAACAGAGATCTCTGCCATCCCAGGACTCACGTTGTAAAGGGTGGGGAGCGTGAGTGACAGAAAACGAGCATAAGTAATAAAGTAAGTGTTAAAAGTTGATTGGAATTATTTAGAATAAGAACAAAAGTAGGGGGTTGGGACCACTGGGGTGGGGGGGTGGGTTGCAACTTGGAGAGGTAGCGAGGGCACCCGTTTGAGCACAGACTTGCAGGAGGTGAGGGAGTTCTTCAAATAACATCGGAGCGTCTTCCATGGTGGGCACTGAGCACTGGGGATCCAGCCATGGACAGGACAGGCGTTGTCCCTTTCTCCTGGAGCCGACCTCTCTTGGAACCTCCTTGGGTCAGCTGTTCAAGGTTTGAGGCAAGCAGGAGGCTGTGGAATGGGGCCTGAGAGGATGAGGCAGGCCACCTCCCACCCCAGAATGGCTGTCCACCTCCTCCCAGAATGGCTTTCCTCCTCAGGCTTGGCCAACTCCAGTCCGTCACTTCCTTGGAGAAAGTCTGATGTTGGGTTGCAGAAAGGGACTGAGGCCTCCAGAATGGGGATGTGTTCAGGGAATGCATGCATTTCGACTTCCCACCCCATCCTCCGGGAGGGAAACCCTCTAGGAGGAGCCCTGGGTGCGGCAGGAAGGCCCTCCCGGGATTGTGGGATTGGCCTGTGGCTCCTTAGGATGGGGTTGGGGGTTGCGACTGCTCTGGGCCCAGCCGGGGAGGCTCTGGCCACTGACCCAGGTTGTCCCATCCAGGCTTTGCCCTGCATGAGGGCTCTGAACTTGGCAGACAGAGAGTGGTGCAGTCAGGTTGGAGCTCAGATTGGGGCTGGTACTCTCACTAACTGCTTGGGTTTGATATCTCTCTGAATGGGTTATTCCATAAGTGATAGAGTTACATGTGATGATGCAGGTGGAGTGCTTCCGATGGTATCTGGCCACGGTTTGGGTCTCGATCCTCGTTATTACTTAACACCAGCAGTGACAACCCTCTGGTTTCTGTCCCCTCTCTGGGTGTTCTCCTTAGTCCCACCTCCCACCTAGCCCCGCGCCCTTTCAGCCAAGGTGTGGTTGCTAAGCTGCTGGCCAGGGCACTGTCTGGTGCCTCTGGGAGATTGGGTTTCCCTGGGCAACACGGACGCCGGCAAAGCAGCCTTGGGTATCTCAGTTGGCACAGACAACTGCCCCAGTCGGTGAGAGCCCTGCCCCACCGCTCCCCTTGGTAGGAGGTTTACTCACACCCGGCAGACGGAAAGACACAGCCACACGCGGGCCTCACACAGGATGTCGTTGTCGCCCTCGTGGGGAAGGAAGGGTAGCCTCTGCAGCAGCCGGGGGCTGTGGGGAGCGCAGACAAAGGGGAAAGGAGAGAAGAGCTTGGGACTCCAGCTCATGCTGTTTGCGCTCCTGGAGATGGGGAACTCAGCCAGGTGCTGAGTGTGGCTACCGGGGCCTTCTTTCCCTCGGGCCTAGGTGTCCAGAGCCCTGCCCCTGGGCATAGCCTCTCCTGGCAGATCACTGGAGCTGACCAGGCTGTTGAGGGACCTTCTCAGGTCCCATCTCACACGTTCGTGACAGACGGGCTTAGCTTGGCCAAGCCTCTGCCTCTGGGCAAATGGCACCTGTGTGGGGTGAGCAGTCTGGGCTGGGACCCCCTTTTTCCTCCCTGCGAGCACAATCAGATCTGCTTAGAGATAGGGGCCAAGACAAGCCTGCCCCATTCGGTTATTTTGTCTCTGCCTCTCCTGGTCTCTTTACTGAGGTCCTGAGATGCAGGGTTCATATGCATCTCAACGGTGGCGTCTCCCCCAAGGATGGAAAGGGAAGCCGGGGTGTGATTTGCCAAAGAGACCACTCTCCTGTCTTTTCTAGGGTGTGCATCAGGTGTGGGGAGACCAGTCCTGGCCTCTGGCATGTTTCATGGCCGGTGGCAGTGTTGGGTGATTTGAGCAGCAGGAAGGGAAGGAAGGGAATCACCAGGTCAGCTGCCCACAGGGAACTCACAGGCTGGCTCCACACATGAGGCAGAGACCTGTGTGGAAAATGGGTAAGAATCAGCCCCCGCCCCCCAACCCACACAGCTCAGCCATCAGTCAGCAAGCTTCACATGGCCCAGCCCCAAAGCCTGAGTGCCCGCACCCAATGGAACAGGGGGCAGAGCCAGGAGGGATGCTTGGAGTTTAGTGCCGTCAAGGACAGAGAGGGCGACAGGCAGGAACTGACACTGAGGCTGGGCAGTCTTTAGGAGTTCAGGGGATGGAGGTGTTTCTCCTTACAAAGCCCCCTCTCCGGGGTTATGCTCTGGCCATGTGGCGGCCCTGGTGCAGGGAGCCAGGAGGACACTCAGAGCTTCTTACACGTCTCCAGTGACTGCCTCAGTCTCTTCTTGGCCTCCCCATTGGGCGTGGCCTGTAAAGTAGTAACGTCCTTCACCCCCAGGTCCCGGGACCCAGAAGCCCAAGGTCATCCAGCTGGTCCCACCCGCCTCTCTCTTCTCCCCTGTTCAGGTTAACATGGCTGGAGAGGAGCCCAGCCCCCAAGAGAGCAGGAGTGATCCCACCAATGGCACTGAGTGCCTCCTGTGAGCTTAGGGGCCCCCTCATACCTGACCACTCTCTGGGCCTTCGCCCCTTCTCACATGTGATCCTCTTAACTGCCCTGCCTGGGAGGCAGATAAACCAAAAGAAGAAAAAAAATCTCCACTAATCCCATAACCCTGCCAGTGTGTTGTCTACTTACGTAAATATTTTTAAGAGTCTACCTGGCTCTCGGGTACATCGTGTGCACATTTCCATGTCCACTGTCTTCTGCCCCTTACTGACTACACGCCTTCCATCGTGGTGCTGAGCACACTTCACCCGCTCCCCGTTGTCAGCCCCTTAGGTGGCTCCCGATTTTCCCTGAGAGCTTAATGACCAGCACAAGGCTGGAGAGAACATTTGAGGAGCTAAATGGATGCCCTTGTCCATGGTGGTTTTAGGGATCGTTTTAGCATAACGTGTGGTCAAGCCTTCAGGGCGGAGGGGGAGAATGGTCAAGATGGGTTCAGAAAACGCTTTTTAGATGATTTTTGATGTGTTGCACGAGGGACATGAAGGTTATTTCAGATGAAAGCACACATGGAGACCACAGTGGATGCAGCTTGGGGTGGGGGGCTGAGCAGATGGGTTGGCCAACACAGGGCCACGTGGGGTGGGGGAGGGCAGACCAAGGCAGACCCTGCCCAGGACTGTCAGCCGGCTGCCAGTGAACTAGGACTGAGACTCTCCTCGGTGGCCCGCCAGGCTCCCCTTTCTGACCCACTTCATCTCTCCTGTTGCCGGTACTCAGCCCCTGTGCTTGTCTTCATCCTCCTGGAAGATGCAAGCTTGTTCCGTTCCCCTGACACGCCCTGCACCTTACCACGGCTGACCACTTCCTATCATTCAGGTCTGGGTGGAGACGTTTCCACCTCTGCTCGTTCAATTTAGCAGGGGCGCTGCAGTGAAAAAGAGGGCAGAAGTCCTGAGTGAGAATGAGAAGGCTCATCCTTGTGGAGGGCTGCCCGGATAACAAATAAGATTAGTAGGGAGACTGTTTTACTGTGACCAGTGCTAAGGAGCAAAGCAAAGCTGGGAAGAGAATGTCCAAAAAGGGACATTTAAGTAGAGGGGAGGGAGCGGGTGGGCTATGGGCTATCTGGAGGAAAAGCATCCCATGGCAGAAGGAACAGCAAACCCACGGACCCAGACGCGGGAACATTCACTGAGTCCTTCCAACCACCACACCCTGGTCACTCTGTCTTGTCCCCTTCCTTCGTTTCCTTGTTGGCCCTGCTCTCTATCTGAAACTGTCCCGCTGACTGATTTGTGAACTTGTGAGTCATCACGGTCTCCCCTGCAAAGATATCAACTTGGTGACATAAAGGATCATGTCTGTCTTTGTCACTGTTGTGTCCCCAGCCCTAGGACAATGCCTGCTCCCTGCCAGCAGACCGGTGCATCCCCCTTTGCAGATGAGCTCGCTGGGCCTGGAGAAGCTACCTTGGGAGGCCACCCAGCTTGGAGGGGCTAAGCTATGGTGGTTGAGCCCTGGCTGTTGGTACCAAGCCCTGGCTCTTTCCCTTACGCACCCCCCCACCCCCCACCCCGCTGTTTCCCGCCACCCAGGAGTGGGCTGAGTAGGTAGGGTCTGTTCCCATACCATGAAGCTCCAGGTCTGGGTTCCTGAAGCTTCTCTCTGGAGAACCCGCTAATCGGGGGTGAGGGGAGCTGAGGGTTTGCCTGGAGGTGTAAATCCAGCCAGTCCCAGACCTGTTCCCTTTCAAGAAGGGGTGCGCTTTTTATGCCTTGACCTGGGCAGTTATTTCTGCGTTGGGAGCAACGTTGAGGGGTTGGCTGGAGTGAGGAACAGACGTGGCTGTTGGTCTTGGTCCTGGCTCCCCCCGCCTCACCTGCCCCCTTCCTTGAGGTCCCAGCCCACTGTGGAGCAGGTGGCACCTCGCCAGCACCTCACAAGCAGCGACCAGACCCCAAGCCCCCGCCTGCATGGTTGGCTCTGAGCTGAAGGCACGTGGGAGTGTGTGTGTCTGCATGTGGCCGTGCCTTTTAATTGCAGGGGTGTAGTTAGGCACCCTCTGTCCTGTCGAATCCATCCTTCCCTGCCTCCCAGAGTCCTTAGATTTGGAGTGTGCCAGACCTGGGGGCAAATCCAAGTTCTGCTGGTTTCTCCTCAGCGCCCTTGAAGCTCCCCACCCTCTGTGGTCTTCATTCCCTTGTCTGCCAAGTGGAGATATTCCACTCAACTTCAGGGGGGCTCGTGGAGGGTGAACAAACATCCGGAACGAGGTTTAGGTGTACCTTGTACAAAAGTGCAAAGGAAAGGAAGGGTCAGGACATGTACCGACATGCCACTGTGCCTACGAGTAGTGGGATTTCGGGAGGATTTTCTCCTCTGGGTTGTTTTTTTTTGTTGTTGTTGTTTTGTTTTACAGTGAGCAGGGATTACTTGAGCGAACTGTTTAAAAAGTAATAAAAATAACACGTAGGAGTCTGGTATAGCGCCTGGTATGCAGCAGATGTTCTGAGGGGCATTTGGGTGGATGGCATGGCAACCATCTCCCACCAGTCTCCACATCCTGTCTGCCTCCCTCCTCCCTGCACCTCGTCCCCCTGGGTCTGTGCCATGTCACCCTCGAGCCTGTGTGGGTCCTTGGCACAGGTGGCCCTGTGCCCTCTGGTCCTGACCCCACAGCTGGCATGGATCCTTCAGGGCAGAGCCCAAAGCAGCCTCTCCCTGGAGTCTACAGGCCCCTCTCCTCCTCCAGGGCACCGCTCCCAGCTTCCTCTGGCTTCTGACCCAGTGACCTAGGCCCAGGCAGGGAGAGCGGACGCCCCCAGGAGCCCGGAGCGGAGCTGGTGCTGATTTATGAGCTTGTGCCGCCCTCTCCCACAGCTGGAATGCAGGGCCGAGGCTCAGCTGTTTGTCCGGGAGGCCCAGCAGTGTTTTCACGCTCGGTCCCCAGAGCCTCCAGGACTTACCTATGTTTCTTCCCTGACCTGCTCTGGGCCTCGGGTCCTGTGGGCACCTGGCAGTTTCCCGGCTACCTGCGGTGCCATAGGGAAGGGGGGCACCCCATTCTGCCCTGGCTTCCCCAAAATGTGAAAAGGCCCAAACCTCTCACATCCACCCCACCCCCTCCTGCAAGTGGCGGTCTTTGTGGTGCCCCAGAAGGTGATGGCCCTCGGGGGCTGGTCTTTACCTGTTCCCAGCCGGGGTGGTGTTTGGATTGCCCCAGGATGTGTGTCTATGCCAAGTGGGGTGACCCCTCCCAGCATAGCCAGCCCTTGGTTGCTCTGCCAGAAGACCACCACCGCCGCCCCCCTCTGCCAAGCACTTGCCTTGGAGGGAGCCCCCAGTCTTGGACCACACAGGGTCCTTTCATATGCAAAGCCCTGGCCTGATGGTTAATTTTTGTCACCTCCTGAGAAGCCAGAAACTAAAGGGCATCCTTCAGGTCTCAGATCCTTCTTTTCCCAGTCTGGGCCGGGGGCTTTTCCCAGTCAGATCCCCCAGTCTGGGCCAGGGGCTGCCCTCAACCTGCACCCTGGCCTGGTGCCCCCTGGCAGGGCACTCACTCCACATGCTACACTGGCCTGTCTTTATCTGCACCTCCTCCGGTGCAGGGGCCGGGTCTGCTTAGTCTCTTTATAGTGTCCGAGTAGGCCTGAGCCCCTGTGTTCCTGAGGACGGGCCTTGGTGTCCTGTGGTCAGTGGGAGGCCGTGCTACTGGAAGCCGGAAACTGAAAAGAAGATGATCCTTCTCCCTTCCCCCAAGGATGATCCAGAAATAGTTGCCCTCGGATTGGGAATGCATTCTACATTCGGATGGCTTGGGCCGATGGGTTTGGGGCCTTGAGCTGGTTTCTTTATTGGGGACAGATTTCTTCTGATAAGGCTCCACTTAGGCCCATGGGAAAGGGAGTCACGGTGCACCCCATTAGAGCCCAGGGGAGCTGGGACCGGGATGGACAGAGATGGGGGGCGGGAGGCATGCAGCCGGGAAGCCCAGGGCGAGGGCTGCGGCTTCCGAAACCCCAGTGGCCTCTGACTGTGTGCCCTACACGTCACCCACTCAAGCTCCTGCCAGTTGTGGTGGGAGAGGCTTCCCTGCGGTCAGCAGGAAGGGTCTGCCCGGGGGGTGCTGGCCCCCAGAGATAGCTACCGGGCCTCTCTCCTGCCCCTGTTTGGGTTCTGGTCTGGGAGCCCTGGCGGACAGCCTTTGTATTTCTGCCTCCCAACTGGCTCTCGTGAGAGAGGCTTGGGAAGTTTCCCTTTCTGTTTAGCTGGGCTTTTATGGTTTTTCAGAAAACAGGTTAACAATTAAGCTAATTAACCTCAGGGCCTCCACTCCTATAAAGCCAGGTGAAATGGCTTCCTCCCCCAGCTTCTCCCGCTGGCTTTATAAGGCCACAGGTGGCCAGGAGCAAGCGTTAGAGCTTCAACCAGCCCCGGACCTCCAGGTACAGAAGTCCCTGAGGTCCCTCGACTGTACTTTGCAGATGGAGCGAGGGTGCGCAGGAGGGTCGACGGTGAAGCCGCTGTGGGCCCGGGGAGAGGGGCTGGGCCCGGCCAAGCTGGGGCCTGGGAGCCAGGATGGGCGCTGGGGCCGGGGCTGTGCGTCTGCCTCACCCTGGTGATCAGCGGCTCCTCCTCTTTCGCTAGGAGGCTGCACACCGGGCACGATGAGACGGTTCCTGAGGCCAGGACATGACCCTGCGAGGGAGAGGCTCAAGCGGGACCTTTTCCAGTTTAACAAGGTAAGGGGAAGTGGGAGAGGCGGCCAGGTGTTTATGGCACGCACCATATTGTCCACCCTCCACGGGCTGGGGCACTCAGCTTGCCTTTACCTGGATTAAGGTACTTCAGTCGGTGCTGCCTGCAGTCCCTCTTGGGAATCTGACTCTGGAAGTGGGGTCCGGTTGGCAGGCTTTCCTGGGAAAGGGCAGTGGGATGCCCAGGCATCAGGACTCCCTGTCCCGAGTGCCCTTGGCCGTGTGACCTCTGCAAATCACCCTGCTTCGTCTAGCCTTAGTTTCCCCACCTGTAAAATAAGGATAAAACAACCTCTCTCCTCACGGTGCTGTTGAGGATGCTTAGGGACAAGAAAGGTGAAAGGAGGCTGAACCCTGCAAGGTGTAACTATGTTCCCATGATGCCAGGTCCCTTGGGCACTGACCACAGGCTGTGGCTGTCCCCTTTCTCCTCACGTTGCCCCCAGAGGAAAATGCAGCTGTCCCTGTAGGCCCAACGCAACAGCTCCTTGTGGCAGCTCTAGGCCTGGGTGAGCGGGGAGAGGCGCCTGGGACAATGTGCCACAGCTGGCATTTGGCTGCCCCAACCCCAAACCTGCTGCTCCTGAGGTCCCAGAAGCTCCCCAGGGCCTCCCCAGGGTGGCTGGTGCCTGAGAAGGCCAGAGCTGCCCTGTAAACAGGAGGAGCACAACGTGGTTTATTGGCTCTGCAGCCACCTAGCAATCTGCTCCTGTTTCGGGGTAATTAGCCTCTCTTATGTCTGCTTTGATCTGGGCCCGTGGCCTACGAGCCTGAGCTTCCCTCTGCCCCACCAGGTGGACTGCAGGAAGCGGAGGACCATGGTGCTCTGCTCCTCAGGGGCGCCGGGACCCCTCTGGGATGTGCTGATGGACGGGGCTTCAGATCTCACTTGGCCACTTAGCACTTGGGTGACCCTGTGCCTGTCACCCACGTCGTAGACATGTTACAAGGATTATATGGAGTTAAATAGTTTGTGGTCCAGGAACACTAGCTGCTGTCTGTCTTCAGAGGCTCCCTCCCAGGGAGAGAGAGTTCCCAGGGGCTTGTTTGAGGCTGGTGGCAGTCCCCACGTGTCCTGCCATTTTCCTCTGATTTTCTTGACCTGTGGCAGGTGTCACGATGGAGCTTTGCTGTGAGGCCACCCCCCTGTGGGATGAGGGCTTCCCTAAACGAGCACCTCCTCCCACTGTCAGAAGGAAGCTGTGGGCAGGATTTTTGGGCCGTGGGAAACGGGGTACAGGTGTTGGGAATGTGGGATCTTGGGGCCCCTGGGGGCCTGCCACCCTTGGTTCGAAGGAAGTAACCCGTGAGTTTGGGGGGGGGGTCTCAGAACATCAGCACCCACCTCGGGGCTTGGGTGACCTATGTATGCCTCCATTGCCCCTGATGACACTGAGAGATCTCACACCCCAAAAAGGTGGCCAATTCTAGTAGAAACCGGACAGACAGGCTCAGCAGAGGGAGGAACCCCTGCCCCAAGTTCCAACTGTGTGTTGGGGTGGGGCTGGGGTGGGGCTGGGGCAGAGAAATCATCTCCCCCCCCCACCCCCCCACCCCCAACCAGGGCCCCACAACTGGTGGCCTTCAAACTTGGCTGCCCCATCCCCTAGGCCTGGCTGGGGAGAGGGAGAGAGGAGGCTCCTTGAATCCCTTCCTCCTTCCATTCACTTGCTAAAAACCTGCCCTGAGCACTACTACCCAGGGATGGGGCCGTGGGGATCTCAGATAACATCTTTGCCCTCCAGGACTTTTATAGTTTGGAAAGAGGGAAGGAGCTGATGGTCTGAAAGAAATTCCACTTCCTGGGACTAGAAGAGGAAGGGGTGTGGGGTGGGGGGGATGTGGGCTGGTTTAGTCTCATCTAGACACTGAGTGAGTGGTGGACCCTGAAGGGTTGGGAATGGGGGATGAGGCCAGATCCCGGAATATTTGGAAGCCTGGGTGGTCCCACCCATGCCAGCCCCTCCCCGGCCCCAGGCTTCCCTGGAGTCAGCTTGAGGGAGCCTGGAACCTGGGAATCTAGGGCCCAACACACCATAGCTGTGGTGAGTTTTTAGCAGGACAGTGAGCGATCCCATTTACAGTTTAGAAAAGAACTTTTTTTTTTCTCAGAAGAGTATTGCAGTGATTGGATGAGGCCTGGGCCGTTGGAGGAGGGAGGGGGCGCAGGTGTGAATAGAACAGGGCTTCTCAACCTCCTCCCTCTTGACATTTGGGGCTGGCTATGTGGTGAGAACAGTTTAGCAGCATGCCTGGCCCTGCTCTCCCAAGATGTACAGCCAGAAATGTCTCCAGACACTGCCCAGTGGCCCCTAGCTGAGGACCGCTGGATTAGAGAACTATTTAGGGCATGAGGCCTGGTGCTCAATGGGGGTGTAGGAGTCAGGGGGGCAGGGAAGGGCGGTGGGTGCCCAGCATGACTGTGGGGGTGCCATCCCGGGCGGTTAATGGTGCCAGGCACTGGGGTGGGGAGCCCAGGAGAGGTGAGGAGCAGGTTAAGGGAAAGTGATCCGTTTAATTTGGACAGAATAACAATGGTTATCCA
This sequence comes from Panthera uncia, assembly GCF_023721935.1. NCBI lineage: Eukaryota > Metazoa > Chordata > Mammalia > Carnivora > Felidae > Panthera > Panthera uncia. Next base: position 5,654,229 of record NC_064814.1, on the reverse strand, counting down.
TTTATTGAGAGGCAGTTTGGTCCAGGGGTTAGTGGTGCCAGCCCCAGAATTGAGTGTCAAGGTTCACCAGGTGGGTGACCTCGGGCAACTCACTCATCTGTCCAGGGGAGACGACAGGAGCTACCCCAGAGAGTTGGTGGGAAGGTTAAATGAGTTAAGGTCTAAGTTGCAAGGCTGTGCGTGGCTGGTGGCTAGGGATTCGGAGCACAGCTCTATGGGCCTTCTCTGGCCCGAGACTGAGTTTGGGGAACCTTGGAAGCCTTGGGTGTCCGCACACAGGGGGATGGATACACAGAGCTGGAGTTCTGAGCCTTGGGTGGCCCATCAGTGCAGGTGTTATTAACACGGAGGTGAGGGGCCCTCTGAAGGGTGCCTACGGCTGGTGCAGCAAGCAGTGTGCAGACCAGACTGGTGGTCTCTGGGAAGGAGCTGTGCCTGCGGATGGATTCTCTGAACCCTCAGCCAACCAGCTAAGGGGCTGGGTGGTTCCGTGGTTAGGGGCAGGGAGGCTGGAGCCAGATGGCCCGAGTCGAGATGCCAGCTGTGCCGCTTTCTCACTAAGTCACTGCAGACACATACGTTACTTACCCTCTCGGCTCCTCAATTTCCTCATCTATAAAGCGGGCATCGTAATAGTCTCTGCATCCAGGTTGGCACGCTAAGCAAGTTAAATGGCTTTGAATGGTGCCTGGTACACAGTTGGTGCCTCACCCCATCCTCGTGACCGGTGCCTCACAGCTGGTGGCGTTCCCATTCTACAGGTGAGAAAACTGAGGCCTCTAAGGTTTGCACAGCCTGAGTATATGGCAAGTGGTAGCGCCGGCTGGGAACCAGGTCCCCCCGGTTCCATCTACCTACCAGCTGGCCCCTGAGGGTGGCGGCCTCACCTCCCAAGCCTCAGTTTCTTTCCCCTTGACCTAGTCTTCTGAGCCATCGAGGACAAGATGAGGGGACTGTGGAGCCTGCTGGACAGGTCAGTGGGGAGGAAGTGATGCCAAGGGGACAGAAACTTCATGCCATAGTGAAACTCCTTCCTTGGAAATCACTTGAGGCCCCTCCCTCCCCTGGTGAAACCAGCCGTTGATAACGGCTCTGCGCCCTTCCTGCCCAGCCCGCCCACACTCCCCCCACCCCCAGGCCCTGAACAAACAGTGTGTTCCTGACCGGCTGCCCCTGTCCAGGACCAGGTTGTTTTGTCTTGGCTTTTTTGTGGCTGGGCCCCTGGTGTCAGGTGACAGCCACACAGGGAGGGCCAGGTTGCTGCCACCGCCAGGAATCTGAGCTGACCACACCCAGTACAGGGCAGTGCCACCCAGCCCAGCGGCTGGGCGTGACCCCTCTGGCCCTAGACAGCCCTCCTTCCAGCCCCCCAGCAAGATCCTAGGCCCTGGATCTTGGCCGGCGTCCTCCCTCACTGAGGACAAGATGAAGGGCCCCCACTGTCTCTGACCAACAGCCTTTGCTCTCTCCCTTCCGAGAACTTGAAATGGGGTCCTGGAGCCAGCAAGAGACAGAAGGGGCTTTCTTCCCCACACTAGGCTAATGTTGCAGTTTGACGGCTCCTACAAATCTCTCCTTTCCCAACTGCTGTCAAAAGAGTTCATTGTTCTCTCCTCCCTTGGCAGAGGTCACCTGAGCCAGGTAGCAGGATGGGGGCAGGGCCAGGTAGGCTGGATGCTGAGCTCAGGAGGTAGGGGAGGCTGGCATCAGTGGCTGTCAGGCTTTGGGGCAACCTCCCAGCTTGAATTTGAGCTGGAGGCCTCTGCTGTCCTAGGCTGAGGCCCCTTCCCACCCCTTGTCCTGGGTGGAGGGATGATTCAGGGCTGCTGTGTGCCTTGGCAGTCCCACAGCAGGGCACCCCTGGGGCTGAGTCCACTTCCTGTGCCCCGCATCGACCTTGTACTCTGCTGGGGGGCTGCGTCTTTAAAAGCTGTCAGGGGCGCCTGGGTGGCTCAGTCGGTTAAGCCTCCGACTTCAGCTCAGGTCACGATCTCACGGTATGTGAGTTCAGGCCCTGCGTCAGGCTCTGTGCTGACTGCTCGGAGCCTGGAGCCTGTTTCAGATTCTGTGTCTCCCTCTCTCTCTGACCCTCCCCCTTTCATGCTCTGTCTCTCTCTGTCTCAAAAATAAATAAAAACATTAAAAAAAAAAAAAAAGCTGTCAGAAGTTGGGGGATGGGACAGCCAAGGAAAGGGGAGGCCAGGCTGCTCTGGGTTTCTAGCTCCTCCCTAACTGACCTCTGTCCTCTCCCCAAATCCAAACCCCCTCTTTCCCCATTCCCAACAAGACCCCCAGGCCTCTTGGAACTGGTCTGGGGCCACACCTCCTCCCCCTGCCTGCACTCAGGTTTGCAGCCTCCTTTGGGGATTTGTGGGCTTTATTTGCAGGTTTGCCTCTCTTCCCCACCCCTCCACAGACCTGGGGAATCCCCTGTCCCCACACTAATTACATTTGAACCTACTCTCTTGGTCCCTGCCCAGGTGCGGGCACCATGATGCTTCCTCCCCTCATTTTGTTCTTGAGGGAGCCATGATCCCTTGAGGAAGGTATCCTGAGGAATTCCAGGGACTGTTGCCTCAGGAGGAAGGCAGGCTCTAGGGGGCAAGGCCTTTGTGCTCTGGGGGGTGGGCTGAACCTTCCAGCCACCGTCTTCTTGAGGGTTTTGTTCAAGCTGCAGGTGGTCCTGCTCGATGCAGTCGTAGGTATCCTCCCATTTATCAGACGTAAAATGAGGCTCAGAGAGGCAAAGAGCTCACCCAAGTCCCAAGGCATTTTAAGTGGCAGAAGGGGATTCAAAGCCTGGTGGGCCTGACTCTGTCCCCATTTGTTCATTCTTTCTTTTTTTGATACGTATGTATGTATTTATTTTTATTACTATTTTAACTTACATCCAAGCTAGTTAACATACAGTGTAACAGTGATTTCAGGGGTAGAGTTTAGTGATTCATCACTTACATATAACACCCAGTGCCCACCCCAACAAGTGTCTTCCTTAATGCCCCTCGCCCATTTAGCCCATCCCCCTACCCAACACCCCACCTCCAGCAACCCTCAGTCTTTTCTCTGTATTTAAGAGTCTCTTCTGGTTTGTCCCCCTCCCTGTTTTTATATTATTTTTGCTTCCTTTGTGTTCATCTGTTTTGTATCTTAAATTCCACATATGAGTGAAGTCCTAGGATATTTGTCTTCCTCTGACTGACTTATTTCACTTAGCATAATGCACTCTAGTTCCATCCACGATGTTGCCTTTCTTTTTTTTTTTTTTTTTTTTAGTTTATCTTTTTTGAAAGAGAAGAGAGAAAGAGCAGGGGCAGAGAGAGAGGGAGAGAGAATCCCAAGAGAATCCCCGTCCTAACATGGGGCACGATCCCACGAACATGAGATCATGAACCTGAGCTAAAATCAAGAGCTGGATGCTGGGGTGCCTGGGTGGCTCAGTCAGTTGAACGTCCGACACTTGATTTCGGCTCAGGTCATGATCTCACAATTTGTTGGTTCAAGCCCCGCATTGGGCTCTACGAATGTGGATCCTGCTTGGGATTCTCTCTCCCTCTGCCCCTCTCCTGCTTGTGCTCACACACACGCACGTTCTCTTTCCCCCTCTCTGTCTCAAAAATAAATAAGCCTAAAAAAAAAAAAA